>NC_071546.1:13578787-13640686 GCF_026979565.1 Vidua chalybeata | reverse complement strand
CCCTCTGAAATCGTGCGAGTCATTTCACCCCTCCCTGGCTCAGCAGTGCCATTTGTGGGATGTGCCCCCCAGGCTGTGTCTGTGCTGTTTGTTATTAAAACAGCAACAACCAGATGGCAAAGGGTAACCCTGCATAAAAAACAGGCAGGAACACAGGGCACGATACACAAGCAGAAAATAAAAAAATCAACCACAAAAGTTACATAGTATTTTTCACTGTAACCTGCCTGGTCCCATTCTGCCATCAGTACACATTGTAATTGGGGGAATAATGAACCAATTTTCTATAATCATCTATACATCTCCCCAAAGCAAACCCTGAGCCACTCCAGGAACACATTCCATTAACCGTCTCCAGGCTCCACTTTTGGCACAGAACTTTTCATTCCAATATTTACTTTATAGCGCTGCCATGAGGAAATATTAGAAATGTTAACATTTTATATATAATGAGACAGATGCAACTTGGGTTTTTCTTACAATATCAACTTTCTGGAAGTTATGAAAATGTGACATTTTGCAATAGGCAAGCAAAAAATCCCACCAACAAACCCAAATAAATGAAAAGAGGCAATTTAGATGCAGATGCTCCAAATGTGAGCTGCTGATGTGCTGAGCTCGTGGACTGACTTTAACACTTCTTGAGGGAGGAAACTGGGGACTAAGCTGCACTTTGGTCCAGGGAAGGAGGAGAGCACGTCTCTTGTTCTCATTTAAAATGTTTTCTTTAGATATTTAGATGCTGAAGTCAACAAGGTGCTTCAGCACACGCCGAATCCTGCCCAATCCCCCCCAGCCCCTCCCCCCGGTGCCATAAAACAAACGTTTGTAATTTGCACAATGCTTGAGAGACAACTGGTGATTTGTAATCGTAAATCCAATGAACTTTTGACATCTCCCGTTGCCTGGGTGAGGCAAGACATCCATTCAGCTCCTAATGGGGGAAAGTTGAGGCACAGTCATGATTTGTTTTCCTGATGTAAATGTGGCGCAGAGCTATATCTTGTGAATGGCTGATGGATCTAATGAAGCACTATCCCTTCACCACAACACAAAGTATAATGAGATGAACATTTGGAGGTGTTGAGGCACTCACAAACACAGGTAGGGCCTCATAAAAATCCTTTTAAGCAGCCACTGGCAGACCTAGGCACTAATATTTTTAATATATCTGGTTGATCAGCTATGAAGGTGGCAGAAGTTGGTCCTTTTTCACCAAGACTGAGGAAAATCAGGGTTCAGAGAAAATTAGAGAATGCTGAATCATGCAAGATGCAAGTAAGAAAAAACTGGAAATTTCTTGTAAAGGTATTTTTTTTTCCCCCTCCATGGGGACAATTCAAATTGTAAAATTCTGACTTCATGTGGAATATCTGGCAATTTCAGCCAGGCATTAGTTGGGAAAGTTTTTTAGGTCAGCCTGGGATTGTGGATAAGGGAGGAATGAGTAACACAGCCTCTGAGTAGCTAAAGCCCTTGTGGCTCTGGGATGTTAAGAGAGCAGACTCAGCCTTATATATCTTATTTAATCAATAAGAATATTAACTTCATCAGAGCTGGCTTCAACTTGCAAGGAGAAATAAACCATCTTCAACTGGAAATTATTAGATACTCATATTACAGCCAAACATCCCAGGGTTTTTTGCCTTTCTGGAAAGAAAGAGAACAAAAGGAAGAAAAAATCTAAAAGAGAGAAGCAACAGGAGAAGCAAAAACCCAGCAATATTTATAGGTAAATCATCTTTTTACTTGTAATAAAATGCAAACCTCACCTCAGTTTGGGAATGTTTCCCTAGGAGGGGCTGTCTCTGAGGGAAAACCTGGAGTGCCAAGCTCTGAAATCATTCTGGGCTCACCTTGGCTGAAGGGCTGAGAGCACAAGGCAACCACGACAGGTCAGCTCATCCAGGGAAAGCCAAGGCTCTGTGTGCCTCATTCCAGGGCCTGGAAAAGGGCACACACGGATGCAGGAGGCACGCCTCAGTTTTATATACCCTGGTGTTCAGGAAATAACAGCAGCCTGAGTGGGGCTAAAACATTGCATACAGCTAACATCCAATGTACATCACTAATATCCAGTACATAATTGAATATATGCAATATACAGCTAATATATATATAGCCTCAAACAGAGCTAATTACCAGCACAAAGCCACAGCAGTGCACAGCTGAGCTGATTTAGACTGGTTTCTCTAGGCAGCAGCCCCTGTGTGCACCAGCATTCCAGCCAGGCTGAGGACACATCACCCAAATCACCTGGAAAGGGAGCATGGAGGGGGGGATCCATCCCTCCCCCTGGACCTGGTTTCAAGCAAACCTTCCATAAAGGTGAGGCTGTCCCTGCTGCAGCCCAGCTCCCCCAGCCTCCCCAGGGCAGGTTTCTGGTGGATCTCTGACATCTGCTCCACCCCCGGAGTGTCCAACCCCTGGTGCCACAGCCAAGGACATCCATCATCAGTACCTGGGGCCCATCCCCTGCACCCCAGATATCTGAGTGAGACAGAGACAAACACCAAAGGTTTCCAGAGATCCAGGGGAGGATGCCTGGTGCTCAAAAAGTCTGGTTTCCATCCTCGCTCCAGAGCTGGCGTTATTGAAATAATCCTTGAGATGACCCCAGCTGTCAAAAATCAAATCAGATTTATAAAATGCTTTGGGTTCTAGAGGAAAGGTGCTGTAGGAATGGGTGTTGTTATTATTACTATTATGACTATAATAAGACAAGCTCCCCACGTCCCTTGGCGATAATGCAGCTCTCTGGGAGGGATAAACTATGGAGCCAACGTGAACCAGATTATTGCCTCATAAAACGGACACCTGCCCCTATTATCCCTTAAATAATAAGTACATAAAAACAAATTTGACTGTAATAATAAAAACATAATGGTGAAATATTTATGGGTAATTTTTCAATGCAGCACACGAGGATTAAGCACGCAAATTTCTGTGGCTTTTACAAGAGTTGCCCTGGCAAATCCTCTCCCGTGAGGTCCACAGAAGCTGTCCTGTAACGGGACAGGAGGAGCACGAGAGGGGGTGGTAAGTGAGATGGGGATTTTAAATGTGACAAACAAGCACAGAGCCCACCCTTGCCCTCGGCAGGCAGAAGGGAAGGGGTGCTTCAAGCCATCACACAGGACCGTGTATGAGTGAGGAGAACAGTGCAGGCGGCCCCTCCTCCCTGTCAGGCGTGTGCAGATAACGAGCAAAGGGTTAATTGGGGCAGCCCAGGAGTGGGCCACCTCCCATCACAGCAGCCACCAAAGAGAACCACCCCAAAACTCCCAAAGGCAAACAACGGCCAAGGCCTCAGGCTTTGGCATGCACAGGTCTGATTTGCACATAAACAGCACCCAGCCCTCCATAAAAACACCACCGAGCCTTAATATGACAAACTAACAAACACTGTAAAGGATTACTTCAGGGATCCCATCAAATCACATCGTTTACCATCTCAGAGTTTCTCACTTACCTCTCACCCTTGCTAAATTCTTGTAACTGAAAAAGCCACAGGGAGAAGAAAAAAAAAAAAATCACATTTTTGATTGTTCATTTTGGGCAGAACAGTACAGATAAACAGGTTCACATAATTTCTTTCATACAGTTATTTCCATATTCATTTCCCTACTCTTTTACTGTGACTTCGGATAGAGCAATAAAGAGGAAAAAAAAAAAAAATTTAAATAAGGAAGTGCATTCAAAAGCAAGAGAATTTATGAAAGGCATCTGAGGCACGCAGAACCTCTAACCTGTGAGTACTTTCAATGTACTTTAGATTTTAAGTTGTCAGGGTCACATTCTCAGTTTTTGAAAAGCACTCACGTCTGGCTCCCGAGGACAGAGCCTGATTTTGTCTTTTATAGGCACATAGTACATGCTCTAATTAACCCAGCTTAATTTTTGAGCACAGCCCCAGTGTCTAATAGCATGATGCAATATTTAGCAGATTATATCACTTATTATTTTATAAGCCAGCAGATAAAGAGAATATCTGAACTGCATCTTTCTTCAGCACCGTCTCCCCAATAATCGGATTATTTTTGATTTGCCTTTTTTTTAAAGCACGACGAGTGCATTTATTGCTGGTGCCTTCCCAAGCCAAAGGAAGCACCTGGTATTTCCCAGCGGTGGCTCTGAGGGGTGCTCAGGTGAGCGGAGCAGCCCCCCACCACCCACCCCAGGGCTCTGCCCCCACACCCCCATTCAAACCCCTGCCTGCAGTCCAGGCGTTTTGGCAGCGTCTCTGCAGGTGCACAGCTCCAACCCGGCCAATTTTCCACCGGCAGAAGCCAGGGCAGACGCACCCCCTCGCGTGTGTGTGTGTGTGAAAATCTCTCCCTGCCCGCCTCCCCTGCGTGCTGCCTCCCTGCCTGAAGAGTTTCTGTGTTTTCTCTTTGTATCATTCTGGCTCCGAGTACTAAAAGCCACATCCTGTTATGTTTGGTTGCTAGGTGGAGAAATGTTATCATGGGCTTCAGCAATAATTTATCCATACAGCTAGAGGAGCTGTCATGTACTTCTGACAGTGAGCTGCAGCACTTTATCAGCTTGCCTGTAAATCAACCGTGTGTGGGTGAAGATGCCAGCAATGTTTGATCTCTCTCAGACACTCTAATAATCTGCTTTTGTCTGATTGATTCCTTCACATCACCAAGCACATTGCAACTGAGAGTGGAGTGCCCTCTGTTTATCTCCGTTGGTCATCTGCTGGAGGGCAACAGGGCAGAAAATGCTGTTCTCGCCGAGATGGAAGAGTTTTTTGGAATTAGGGGCTTTACATCATATCCTGGAGCAGGTTTAGTCCAGTAAATCAATGATAGCAGAATTGAATGCACCATAAATACCTCAACCCGTATCTCTTACAAGAATGTAAGAGTAATTCATAGAAACAGGAAAGGTAACTTTGCTGGGAAGAATTACGACCCCTACAAGCTGCAGACATGCAGGTCTTTTACGGCCTGTGTTTACATCTCCCCTCTTGAACTTCGGCGAGAAATGCTCTGCACTGGCATTTGGTTCCAGGCACTCCAGAGAGAATATTGAGCAGAGCAGGACGCTGTCAGAATTGATCACGGCCTCTCAATCCGCGGCCCAAGTTTTGCTCAATTTCTGTCAGACCCTGCTTGAGGCGGCGGAGGCCGACGCGGCCCGGCCCGCTCGGCGCTGGTGCTGGGCAGGGCCTTTCTGCCAAAAATGCACCCGAAAGGAGGCACTGCAAGGAGCAGCCAGAGCCCTGCAGGAGCAGGGAGACGCGCGTGCCCCTTCCAATGGGTAGATGGAGCTGCTTTGTTGTGCTCTGTCCATCCCAGGCTGCCCCAGTTGAAAATCAGGAGCCGTCTCTGGCAGCAGCTCATGGCGTGCTGGCCCGGGAGCGGCGGCAGCCGCCGATTCCTGACCCCTCCGAAAGCTGAGGGCGAAGATCTCGTGGCTGTGATTGACTAAATCCCATCAGGGGAAGCATTTGGTGGCGGCGTCCCCTCCGTGGGTCACGGTGGGATGGCGCAGGCAGCAGGGTATTTGGGGAATGCACTAATTTCAACCCAGTACACTGAGGGGAAAGGCTGGTGGTTCACAGCACCACTGAATGCTAAAAAAGGGTGAAAATTCACACTGCATAATGTATTTGTAATTGTGCTTAAGGCAATGAGAGGAGAGAAACGCATGGAACAAATCTGGCATACGGTGTAGCCCTCTGTGGATGCTGCAGGAGCAGCTCCATCTCCTCCAGACTGCACGGAGCGGTGGAGCTTCAAGAGTGGATCCACAGCCTCCTCCTTGCCCCATCACAGGGATTTCCCCAAACTGGGGATAAATCGGGATGGAGACTGGTTCCAGGGGAAGGCAGCCCAGCTGGTGGCCACACAGGCAACACCTTTTAGGTGCAGCAGAGGGGCCTGGGCTGCCCCTCCACATTTCATAACCCTTGCAGGCAAACGAGACTTCCATTCACATTTTTTTTTTTTGTTTTGTTTTTTTTCACTGCACACATCATAAAAGCAGGGAAAGTGATAAAAGCAAGGAGACCTGAAGTTACAGTGTGCAGCAGGGTGTATTCTCTGTTCTTTCACCAACAGGCAGCATGAAATGACTTTAGTTTCACGGAGTATCACAAAACACCCCGATGGCTCCTCAAAGCCCTGAAAGTGGCCTCCTTTCAGCTTTGCACTGCAGGAGGAGCTGCGTGCACAGACAGCCTGGTGGACACAGGGACCTGCACGTGGGGATAGCAGAGGCACCTTGGGAGGATTTTAAGCCCAGAGCTGTATTCCAGTTTGGGCACAGCTGCCTGACCTCTCCTTTAACCATCTGCCTGCAGGCAAGAGGTCTGTGATTCCCAAAGTTTGCTTGGAAAGCGCAGCCAGAACCCTGCTGGCTGAAATCAGCAGGAAGACACTGAAAGGCCCCAGTTCTGCCTTTCCTTGTGTTGATTTAGTGATGGTGGATGTCCACGGAGGCTGTGCTCAGACTGGCTCAAATAACTCAAGCCTAAATCCTCCGTAGTCTTCAACTTACAAACTCTAAACTGCTTTTCAGCTTTATATCACAAATCACAGCTTTATATCACATTAATTAAAATAAACCCACTATTAAGTCTCAGACCCTACTGATTTCTAGTATTGCAATATGAGGGTTGGCACTTTCCAGAGAGAATTAGGAAATGTACAAAGAAAAAAAAAAAAAGAAAAGAGAAAATAACAAAAAGGAAGAGGAGAACTAGAAAAGGGAAAAAGGAAGCATGTCTAAGGAAACTACTCTTCCAATAACATCAGGATATCCTCAAGGGAGATGTATAAGTAGAAGATATTACATGGCTGAACAGTAAATATCACATTTCTTTTTACAAGCATGTTTCTGCATTTTATTGTATCGTGACTGGCAGATACATAAATTGTGAATATCCAGTCTGAGGAAGCTTAGGAAGCTTCTCCATGGCTCTAAGTGGTCCATGGCATTTTGTTATTCCATAAACAGATGGATTAATTAGTGGAACATGTTCCAATCTAGAAGATTTAATGTTTTCATGAGCAAGCAAAACAATTATGAAATTCTCCAAGTGCCACCCTGCTTCCAGGGCGCTTTGTGGCACATGTGGAAATAGATGCAGCCCCAGAAGCCACAGGAAGGAGCTGTTTGGGCAACTCTGGCCTCTTTCTAAAGCATTTTGCTGCTGCTGTCGGGCAGCACTGTGTTATTTCCTGCAGGATAATCCCAGGCAGGAGGATTTCTGGATCATCTACCCCAGCGCTGGCCAGTGCTGAGTGATTGATTGAGGTTGTGACATGACTTTTACAGACAGCACTTGCAGGGCTCCTACAAACACATGGGACTCGCTTGTTATTCTGTGGTGAAGGAAAAACACTTGGAAGCTGGGAAGGGGAATTTCCGGCAGCTGGGAGACTTCAATAATTTGACATTGGACTGTGTTTGTTTGATGGTGGGAGACAGGGCTGATGAAACCAGACATGCAGTTTACAATTCTAATTAATATCATCGGGGTTTTAAAGGGAAAAAACCTCGCCAGCTCGTTGATTCAATTCCTTGGGAGATACATCCCCACAGTTTTGGTTTGCCCCAGGTAAATGCCCTTGTGCCCAAAGGAATCATTTTCTCTCTCCAGGAAACACCACCAGGAAGGAAACATCTACACAAATGCTATTTTTAATGCACTTGTTTCGCTTTTTGGGGCTGAGTCAGAGACCTGAACATGAGTAGCCTCTCAGCTGTAAATTCCAGCTGAATATTTCCCTGTGTATTGAGCCCACCACTGAACATTGTTAATCTCAAGGCCCTTGTAAAGGAAGGATTCCATTTTGAAGCCTAAATTGAGACAATTCTAGTAAAATCATATATTGGCCAGGCATTTAAACATTCTATAAAGGATATGGGGTGGACCAGAGCCCTGAGAACAGGGCCAAAACCACGATGGAAGAGCAGAAACCTAAGCCCAGGAAATGAGGAAAGAAATAGGGTAAATCCTGCCTGTAGGAATAATATTCCTGTCCTTTGCAGCTCTCTCCTGCTCAGGAACCACTTCTGGTGGTGTAGGAGAGAAGGGCTCAAGTTCTCCTTTTAAAAACTGAGCAGCAGCATCAATGCCCTCCCAGATTCCAGGGTGGGAGCACTCAGGTGGAAATGGGGGATCCAGGTTTGAGTCCCTCCTCTGGAAAGAGCCCTTACTGTGCTGCTGGTGCATTTTCTGCATCAGTTTATGATGCAAACCTGCCCTGAAATGAGTCCCTGAAAGGGGATCTGCTCACACACTGAGATGTGGGGTGATAACATCTGCTAACCCTGCCAAAAGGGGACTCACTTGGACCAGCCCCAAACCACGGGGCTGGGAATGCACTGCAGGACCACAGGAGTCCCAGGATGGCTGAGTTCCCACTTATCTGGACAAGGGCTCCACGCTGCTGATTTTCAGGGCTGCAGAAATATTTACCACTGACATATCTCAGCAGATCAAAGGAAGCTGCTGCTGCTTAGCATTTCTGGCCTGTAATCTGCATTAATGTCTGCGCTCCTTCCAGACTTATCTGAAATGTTAATGAAAACGCTGAATTTGCCCCAAAGCACCAGAAACTGGGAGAAGAAAGGGAAATTTTCCAGCACTCTCAGTGGGTCTCTTTAATGCAGAGGTGAGCCAGGCAGGTGGTGGGTCACAAAGCACCCTGAGCTGCCACCTTTTATTCACAGGAGGTGCCACAAAGTGCATCAGAGTGTTGCAGCTGGGCCTGTTTTAGCCTGAAAAAGTGCAATTGAACTGGCCAGCCTGAAAAAGTGCAATTGAACTGGCCAGCCTGAAAAAGTGCAAATGGACTGGCCAGCCTGAAAAAGTGCAAATGAACTGGCCAGCCTGAAAAAGTGCAAATGGACTGGCCAGCCTGAAAAAGTGCAAATGAATTGGCAAACCTGAAAAAGTGCAAATGAATTGGCAAACCTGAAAAAGTGCAAATGAACTGGCCAGCCTGAAAAAGTGCAATTGAACTGGCCAGCCTGAAAAAATGCAATTGAACTGGCCAGCCTGAAAAAGTGCAAATGGACTGGCCAGCCTGAAAAAGTGCAAATGAATTGGCCAACCTGAAAAAGTGCAAATGAATTGGCAAACCTGAAAAAGTGCAAATGAACTGGCCAGCCTGAAAAAGTGCAAATGAATTGGCCAACCTGAAAAAGTGCAATTGAACTGGCCAGCCCTGCAGCTGGGGGGATGCTGCACTGGGGTTGAGTCTTCGTGTTCAGGTACAAAGGTATTGCTTGCTGTCCTTTCTGCTTCCACGAGCAAGGCACCCCTTGAGGACACACAGACCACCCCAAGAGGGGAACCTGCAGCCCCACCACTGTGCTCTCCTTCCCTGCCAGCTCCTCCCAGAGCCACACAATCATTTAGCTTTGGAAAAGATCTCCAAGATCACCGAGTCCAACCTTTGGCCACTCACGGGACAAGGTGCATCAGTGCTGGTATCAAACTGACCAACACGGTGCTTGCCCTGCTGAAAACACCAAATGTTTCAGTACTTTTTTTTCTGGGAATGGATTAAAAATAATAACAAAAAAAAATATAACTTATATAGAAAATGTAATGGGAGGGATTCTGCAGATAGAAATTAGCATCTAATGGCTCATTTCTTGTCTGGTTCACTCCCATAACACTGAGGATATCCCAGGAATCATCATGAGTGTCTGGGACCATGCTGTAATGTCCTGCCAGGCAGAGTCAGGGCAGCTTTCACTGATTGTGGAGGTCTAGGTGTGCAAAATCCATCAGTGACAGACAAGGCACCGAGGACTGAGAAAAGAGAATTTCATTTCAGCAGGAGGTATTCCCAGTGCAAATGAAAGCTGCTCCTCTAGACGTGGTATTAGAGATACAGGGAAACTGCAAATTGAGTATTTCAATACCTCCCCACCCCTAATTTTAAGCAGTTAAAAAAAAAAAAAAAGAAAAAAAGAAAGAAAGGAGAGTGAAGGCAAGCTCTTTGGCTGCACTGAGAACAATCAAGCAGGCTGGGACTGGCTGGCCTGGGGAGCTGTTAATGGGATCCAGACTCTTCCAGGGTCACTGGTTCCACTCCAGCCCACGCTGGGAGTAACTGGAAGTCGTTGTTACTCCATGGCTGCTCAGTGGTTCAAGTGACAAGGGTTGGTGGTCTCAGTGCAGCACGGGGTGAGCACCTGTCCATACCTCACCCACAAAGGAGAGTCTGTTGGTGTCAATTCAGTGCTTTTCATCAGGAGTAAATTTAAATATAAAATGTGTAAGAAATAAATCCAAATAATTTATAAACAATCTGTGTCACCTGTTTTTTTTTTTTTTTTCAAGTCTTGGTACCTCAAAGTTGACAGGTAAGGCCCTAACAAAGAATCCCAGAATCACTGAGGCTGGGAAAGGCCTCCAGGACCATCCAACCTGAGACTGATCCCCACCCATCTCACCTTGGTCAATCCTGTCACAAATACCACCAACCTCTCGAGCACAGGGCAAGACTGGTTTGGGATTTATGGTAATTCACCAATAATAACAACAGACCTTGGGCTAAACTGCGTCCTTTGAATTTGGTTCACTAAATTATATCAAAAACCTTGGGTAGAGATATGCAGTACATAAAACTTACATAAAGGATTTCATTGATTTTAAAATTCATTCAACTCCCCCTGGAAATCTTATTGTCTTCTCTTTGGATTTTATGATTCCACTTTTATGAATCAAATTTGCAAACTTTGAACTTACTCAGCCCTGGAATGTGCTCAACCATATAAAAAGCCAAAATAGCTTCTCCCAAACAATCCCAATTATTCTCAATACTTACTTGCTATTAATTTATCTTATCTGGGCTATTGCTTAAGAAAATGATTAAAGTGCTTTCATTGGACAGGGTTCTGAATGGACAAGGTATTTCACATTATTTGCTGAAAATCCATTCTGGTGGGGAATGTTTACTATTCCTTTCACATACAATTATTCCTCTCAGTGTTAATCAGACAATTTTTCAAAGGTGTAGTCATGAAATTGGACTGGCTCCATGCCTAATCCAATATCTGCTGCTCAGTAAACACACACCTCTGGATATATGTTTCCAGCCAAAGATATCTATTTTCTAGGCAGCTGAATTTTAGCAGAGTGACACAGTCAGAGGCAGGAGCCCAGCAGTACAAACAGATATTTCCTTGATGGAGATCTCTTTGCTATGCCAGCTATTTTTAGTTTTGTGCTTAACATGTTTTGGGTGAAAAAAACCCCAAACCGGAGCTAGACCATTTTCCTCAGTAATTCTGGGCTGCACGTGCCGTGTTTGGGACACGTCAGTGACTCAGGGCTCTACAGGAAAACAGGAGACATCATTTCCCTGCTTCGTGCTGCATTACCTCAGCAAAAGGAGAACACCTCTGCAGAGTCATAGCAGGAACCCGGCAGTGACTGCCACGGGAAAACCTCCCCGAGGGCTCAGGAGTTAAGGCTTCATTCAGCAGCAGAGCAGGGATCAGGAACGTGGCTGAGCCAAGAGCCTGCACTGAAACCAAAGCCGGGCTCAGTCCTGAATTCCCAGCAATGGCATTTCTGTGCTCTGCAGGGTCTGAGGCGCCCCACCCTCACTCAGCTGAGGGACACTGCAAACCCCTGAACTTCCTCTGGAAGGGTTTCCAAGTTCAACGTGGAGTTAAAGAGCAGCAGCCAACCCCCAGGGTGGTAGCGCTCCTCCGAGTTTCTGCTGGGAGCAGATTTCAGCCAGGGGTTTGTACCTGGAGCTCTGCTCTGAGCCCAGGAGGATAAAATCACTTCGGGAATGGAACCAGCTCTTACCTCAAAGCTGACAGGTAAGGCCCTAACAAAGAATCCCAGAATCACTGAGGTTGGGAAAAGCCTCCAGGACCATTCAGTCCGACCTGAGACCGATCCCCATCCCTCACAAATAACACCAACCTTTCGAGCAGAAAATAATAAATATCAGTTACAGAATAAAATAAAAAATAAAATAAAATAAATAAAATAAAGAAATATAAAATAAAATAAAATAAAATAAAATAAAATAAAATAAAATAAAATAAAATTAAATTAAATTAAATTAAATTAAATTAAATAAATAATAAAATAAAATAAAATAAAAATAAAATAAAATAAAATAAGTTTGGGAATGAAATCCCATCCTGCTCACTGATGGGCACAGTGAGCTCCCAGCAGGGTCCTGGAGGAACTGCGGGACAAGAAGCAGAACTTGCAGGATCAGCTCCCAGCCCATCCCACTGGCCAGACACAGCCCTGTGCCCCACGGATATTTTTATCACCACATATTTCTCCTGTTTGTGCATTTATTTATGCAGGACATGCTTTTACTTAACAATGCAGCAGCCGATACAAGTGATTCCACCCCCGCGCTCCCACACTTTGAAATATTATTCTACTTTTAATTTTCAGCCTCCTCCGCCTCCTCCTTTCCCCCTCTCTCCCTTTTTTTTTTTTTTTTTTTATTTTGGTCGGTGACCACAAGTGTAGTTTCAGTAAATAAAGCTGGTGCTTGATAATGTGGAACGGCCAGGAGCTTAACTCTGCCCTTGGAGATCGCTTACATCAAACCAGCAATCAAAAAGTGGTGCAGATAAAATTTGTCATCAGGGATTTCCTACAAAAGAATTACAGTGGAGAAATAGCCTGATCGATACTATGGATTTTCACTGCAGGGGCTGATAGTCCAATTGCTGTGAAACACTCACACAGATAAAAGGGCACGGCTGCCACTTTGTTCCAGACTGCTGACTCAGCCCCAAGCCTGGCAGGTATTTATAGGCCAAAGTGATACAGAATTATCACCTTGCAGTGCCCAGCTCTTGTTAGTTCTAAGATTGCCTCCCTTTATGGGATTGCTAAATGCAGGTGAATGGAAAAATGATGGCTAACAGCTGTCAAAATGCAACAGAATGAAGTACTTAAATCTTTTTTTATCCATTAAAAGGGTAACAACCAAGCATAGATCACGGTGCAGACGTTGTAATGATATTTGGGGCCGGTAAACGAGGGGTTATAAACAATGTACATCTGATCAAAATGGTAAGAAAAATACAAAAGGGGAAAAAAAAAAAAAGCAATAATAAAAATTCTTCTTGTTACTTTACAATATGTGGCTTGCCATTTACTTTGCTGCTTTTCCAGGGGATCTCCAGGCCTCTCAAGGCTGCTCTGAGCAACCTCCAGCTCCACCAACACCATGCTAATTTCATACCCCATATACCACAGGGAAAACTGCTTTGGGAAACCATTGGGCTGGCTCCAGGAGCTCTCCTTCCTTGTTCTAAGCCAGTTTTACACCTCAGCAGGATTAAGTGCTGATGGATATTAATATTAACTCACTGATTCCAGGGACTGTTTCGCACACAGACACTTTGTAGGACCAGAGCACGACGAAGGAAAGGAAATACTTTCATTTTTTTGGCCCAGCAGGGAGCACAAAGCCTCTGTGTCCTGGTGAACGCTCCAGGATTGACTCTCCCAGTTATTATTCCATTGCTAGGACAGGCCCAGGGGTGGTGAGGAAGGGGCACAGTCACCCTGTGTTTATTTTTGGAGTTGTCTGCAGTGGGAGATCGGCCTTGACTGCACAAGGATGATGCCTGGAAGGTCACACAAGAAGCTCTAGTGAGATGTAAAAAGAGACAGGAGGATCTGCACAGACTCTGCCCTACCAGAGCCTCCAAGGTGTTCTCCTCATCCGTGATGGAGCTTTTAGCAGCTTAAAACCAGTTCCAGAACTAGTTCAAAGGTGTTTTTACAGGTGCTTCCTTAGCAGAGACAGAACCAAGTTGGGCTTTAACACTTACAATTATTTGTAACCTCCCAGTCCAGCTCCCAGAAACCTTAATGTCCAGATAAATATTTTTTTCTAACATTCCCTTGAAAAATCCTGACATCCTCAGCACAGCACCCACTCCTATATGTCTGAGAGTATTTCTTTTACTTGTAAGTCCATGGCATGCCTTGGTGTGCCAGCAACCCCTGGTTCTTTGCCCTTTCAGCACTCAGAACGTGGCTGGTTTTAAATACATTAGGGAAGTGAACAGCAGCTCCCGAAGGAAACACCAGAGAGGGGAGGAAAACAAAGAAGAGAGAAGGAAAAAAAAAAAAAAAAAAAAAAAGAAAAAAAAAAAAAAGAAGAGGAGGCTTTTGATTTTCATAACTGTGCTAGGACAGGGCTAATGGAGCACTGATGGGACCTCAGAGTCCCTGCTAAGTGAGAGGAGCCATCCCAATTTTCAGAAGAGGTTCAGGGATCCACCATGAATAATGCCTTGAAGATCTCGTTTACTTGGCTCATTGTCTTTCCCCCCATTAATACTGGTTTTAAACACATCTCGTGTGTCTTGGGGAAACACAAAGAGGAGGATTAAAGAGATGGATTTTTTTAAATGTCTCAAGAAGGTCATGGCCAGCAGGAGCTGGAATTCGGAGTGGTTTATGCACCCTATGGTTTAGACTCCATTTAATGCCAGAGCTTCAAACTAAAGGAAGGAACACTGCACAAAACCTGCCAACAATATCATCAAAAGCAGCACAAAGGAACTGGACTTTGGTATCACTGCAAGAAGTTTTTGGTGAGTTTGACCACAATATTTGACTCCAGGAGCCTTGGAGGGAAAATGCACAAAATTTAAATGAAAACACTAGAATATGAAGCAGAATATCAAATGAAATCATGATTTGGTTGCCTCTAAGGAACGCTGCAGGTTTCTAAACAAACACCTTCCCTATCCAGGAGAGAAGCCACACCTTTCTGCGTGCTCCATAGGGAAAATTACTGTAGCACTTGTCTGAACTGCCTGGTGCTGGTAGAATCATAGCTGCTCTCATCAGAGTGTTGTTGGATGAAGTTTACTGTCACTAGCAATAAGCAGTAGATAAAAGGAGGGAGGGGAGGGGGATAAGAAAACAAAAGGGAAAAATAGAAGCTAAAAAATTCACCAGAGGTGAAAAAAAGGGGGGGCAAAAAAGAAGATATACATAAACTAGCTGTTTTTGTCTTTCTAGTTGCTGTGATGTGCACAAAGGAAATAGACTGAATAAAATCACATCTCAGGAACACCAACATAAATTCCCCCTTGCTTTGACAAGTACGTAATTTTGTGCAGTGATGCTCTTCACATCTGGAGAGTTATGAGGCAATTTCATTCCCATCTGACAAATTTACAAAGAAACATTAGAGAGAAGGGATTAGAAAAGCGAGAAATCTTTATAGACTTTTTCCTCAGGCTGTATTTTCCTTCCATCTTTTGGCTCTTCCTTGAGGAATATGTATGAGTGACTCATTCTGTATGAACGCCATAACTGAAACACTTAGCAGATAAGCAGAACATGAAATGTGCTTTAAATCAACTAATTGTATTTACATTATCTGGGAGGGCTGATCCCGATTGGCTAAAGTTTGGGAAAATTTGCTATTGTGCATTTTCAAGATAACAATTTAAAACTGGGGAGAAAAAAAAAAAAAAAAAGCTCAAATATTATCTCCAGAACTTCACAGAAAAGTCCAGGCCTGAAAAATAATTTGCATTGGAAAAGCACTTCCCACCTTCCAGCTCTGATTGACCTTTTTGGCCTCATTATGGACTCATCAAGGCCAATTTTACACGTTGGGAAACTGAGGTGGATTAAATGATCTCCTGAACTCATGGAGAAAACAAATGCCACTGGAAAGCAGGAGAGGGAAGGAGTGGTTGGGCTGAGCTCACTCTTGTGCATCTCAAAGAGCTTTTCCAAGGAGGTTGAGCTCCAGAGAACATTTACTCCTCACAGGCCACCAGGTACTTGACTGAACACATTGACAGAGTTCAGACTGCTAAAAAGAAATAAAAATGGAAGGATGAGATGGGCAAGGTGCTGCCAACACCTGTGAAAGTCCTGGGAATTTTGGTTTTGTGGCTGCACCACCACAGGTTCTCTCTGCTTTTCTGGTTCAGCCTTCTCTTTGCTGACAGGGGAAAATTCTGGCAGGGATTATTCCAGGAATAAATGCTAACAAGAAATGCTGCAGAGGCTTTGCTTTCTCCTGCAAGGCTTTAAAAAGCCAGGCAGCCATGGCTTGTTGTAGCTACACTGCTGAAGATGTGTAAGCTCAGCTGATATATGGCTACTACAGCAGAGCAGTATTTTATGTTCTCTGTGTAATCAGGATCAGTTTTATTAAAATTTCTTTTTTTTTTTTTTTTTTTCTTCACTATTTTAATACCAAAACGTTGCCATGGATTGCTCTCTGTTGGTGCAACACCAAGGAACTTCCCCCAGGGATAAGTTCCCTGCCACCCCCAGCCTTTGTTTCCTTTGTGGCTCTCTTTGTGAGGTCATTTCGAGCGCTGGGTGCTGGGACTTGCCTCCTCCTTCTATTAATGAAAATTATATGATGGTGCTTGGAAGTTCCAAAACATATTCCTTTCTTGGCACCGGGATGAAATATAATAAAGTGCAGATGCTTTCTGATGGAGAGCAGAGATGAAAATGTTTTATACGCACAGCTCCTGGAGAGGGGAAAGCACAGGGGACAGGGCTCCTGGAGAGCCCCAGAGCAATCACTGCAGTCTCTGGATGTGGCAGGAGACACTCGGGGCTGGGCTATTTATTATCTCCTTCCTGGGGCCCGGGTGGAGCTGCTGGCAGGCAGGTTTATGGCCCAGGGTGCAGCTCAAGCAGGGAGCTGCAATAAACGGGGACTGGGGAGCAGGGCTGTGCTGAGACACGGTGCAGGATGTGCTGGCTCTGATCTGCAGGCAGCTCTGGCTGAGCACAGGACACCTCCTGATTCACCTTGGGGCTCCACCTTCCCCTCCTCTACACGGGCTAAACAAAACCACTTTGGTTCCACTTAGAGAGACATCAAAAGCCACATCTCCTTTAATTAATAGATATAAAAACCTCATTTCCTGTGCTTTCCTTAAAAAGCATAGGAGCTGGGGTTGTTCAGCCTGGAGAAGAGGAGGCTCAGAGGTGACCTCGTTGCTCTCCACAGCTCCCTGAAGGGAGGTGCAGACAGGTGGGGTCGGTCTCTTCCACCCGGCAGCGCTGACAGAACAAGAGGACACAGCCTCGAGCTGCATCAGGGGAGGTACAGGTTGGATATTGGGAAAAAAATTTCACTGACAGAATAATAAAGCTCTGGAATTGTCTTCCCAGGGAGGTGGTGGAATCACCACCCCTGGATGTGTTAAAAAAGGCTGGCCATGGCACGTGGTGCTGTAGTCTGGCTGAGGTGTTGGGGCACAGGCTGGACTGGATGATCTTGGAGGTCTCTTCCAACCTCATCGTTCTGTGGTTCTGTGAAAAGAAACCTTACTGATTTTAATGCCTGGACATGATATTTTCTTCGTCTTTTGGTTAGAAGGGGAAGAGTTTGCACCACAAATGATTTCCACTGCAAACATTTAAACCCCCTCAGTATTTTAGGTTGAGTTATTGAGAGGCTCATCTCCGTGGAGAGCTTTTGTGATTGCTGCTGTGCTCAACAGGTTTGCACAACTCCTCTGACTGCATGGGATTAGTTGGCTGAGGGCTGGATGCACACGGGATATCTTAAATAGAAAATGAAATTAATACAGAACCATGTTTTCAGGAGCACAAATGGACAGCTTGTCCCTTTGAAAACTCACTGCATTCCCAGCTCTCTTTGAAAATGACTAGATTGAAATGAAGGTGGAAAGTCTCTTTAAAAATCACTTCTGAAAAAAATAAGAAAATAATTCTTTAGATTTTTTTCTTCCTTTCTGTATGTATGAAACATCTAAGCATAACCCATTCCACAGTAAGGGTAGTGGAAATCAAAAAAATAATATTTGAATTATTTTGATCATGATAATCCCCAATTGTTTTGAAAGTAAATTATATTTGATAGTCTCTCCAGAATGTACTTACAAATTCATAGGAACGCCATTAAAATACAGCATTAATTAACATCCACTTTTATAAAGTGCTTCTAATACTGTATAAACAAGCAAGAGTTGAAAAGCTTATTTTTAACTTGGATCTGCATATGCAGTGTGATCATAGTGAGTTACAAAAATACCCAAATAGCACTGGGAAATGAATTTTCACAGTCTGTTTCTGGTTGAAGACACACCAAAGTACCTGTCTTTAATTTGAGGAGCTGTGAACAAAAGGTACTTGCCAGCTTAGCTTCGTGTTTGTGAGCTGTGGCAGTGCAGCCATGGGTGGAATACTGATGTGTCAATATTCGTTAGCCCAAATGATAATCAGCAACTGACTGGAAATAACTTAAAACAATCAGAGGGGACTGTGCTGCCTGGTGCTGGGTTAAAGCAGGCCTGTGGCAGATTTCATCTCTCCAGAAACAAAATCATCCCTGCAGGGTGAGGAGCTGGGCTCAGGCTGATTTAACTCCCACCAAGGGCCTCCATCAGCACCAAGCACCAAAGGATGCAGAGTCCAGGGGCTTCTGGGCATGGACAAGCTGGGGATGCACCAGTCCAGCCTAAATCCACATTTGGAAAGGAAAGCAACACTAAACCCCCTCAAAACTCAGTTTTACCAGCTGAGATCCCGATGGATGTGACTTCACTTGCAGCCATGCAGGCAATGGTTAAGCTCACCTTGATTTCACTCAAAACATCTTGCTGAAATTTAACCCAAACTTTTACAAACAAATGCTATTTGTGACAGTATCAAATTAATCTGGAGTTGTAGGCAAAGTCTAAAATCTACCCTGAGGAGCAGGTGGAAGTGGGGAGCTCCTGGAACACCTGGAGGAGGTCACAGAAACCTCTCTGCCAAAATCCCAACACTGAATGCTGATTTTTGGCTTCAGCTGAGCTCATGCAGGTTCTCTGAATATATCAATTTCTAAAGTTCTATAAATGCAAAAAGGGCCTTCCTAAATCCCCTTCCCTGCCCAGATGCAGCTGCCACATCCTGAGTTCCACTGGTGCAGGAAGGAAGGGACTTCTGAAGGGTCAAGTTCCCTGTGCAGCCAGGACAGATCTTTCATCCAGAACCACAAACCTGCTGGAAACTCTGGACTGGAAACCATTTATCAATAACTGACAAAGAGCAGCAAACTGTTGGTACCACAAGGACAGAGCAGAAATTTCAGGGCAGTTCTCATTTCTTGAATCCTTGAACAACATCAGGGGACTTATTGTGGGAAATCTACGCCCTTTTAATTTTTTAAAATTCAAAGTTTTTGTACCCTCCCTTTTCTTCCTTAAAGAGACAAGTCCTTAAATGGGTCATTTTGATCACTTTCTGGAAATGTTTATTTGTGCCCAGATGCACCTGTTATGGTGGGAATAGTCACAACAGGGACTGTGGTGCTCCAAAGAGATGAGAAATGCACACTTTGCCTTTCATTAGATCAGCTGATTAGACGTGAAAAAGAGACAAACCCTCAGAAAGATGCCATTCTTCAGCCTTTAAATGTGATAGACATCTTGAAGACATTATTATAAAAGCTTGATATGATGCTTTAAAGCACTGCTCGTTCCTAAGATCACTCAAAGGCTCCTTCAGAAGCTGCAAGTCTTCAAAAGTGATCCAGGAAATGCCAAAGTACTCTGTGCTTTTCAAAGGCTGAAAAACCCCCATCTTCCCGTGGTGGAAGAACAATAGCAAATGATTTTGCTGCTTTTTTGGCTGGACACCTTCCAGGTTCCACGTTTGGATGATTACCCTTCTCCATTTTAAAGGGTTCCAAAGAAATGAGAGGCTGCTGAGAGCCAGCTTTGCTCTGGGAGGTGTTTGAACAACCAGCACCAGGAATTGCTCGCATAATTAACATCACAAGTACAGGAGAAACACAAACAGTCCTAAAAAAGTTCCTGACCCTCCAGTGCTGGTTCCCCTGTGCAGATTCCTGGTGCTGAGGTGCTGGAGAAGCCATTTGACAGCACTGTGTCACTGAAGAGCATCCACATGCAGACAGAAACTCCCACTTGCTACTTTCAATCAGCTTTCAGTAGTTTTTGTATCACCAAAATAGCACAAAATATATTTACCCCAAGCTTGTGTCCTAAAAATTCATATACCTACTAGGGAATGCTAAATAAACCAAAACCTCGAAGTGCTGGGGACAGGATAATCCCCAGACTAAATATTCTGACCTTGAATTTTACGTTCTTTCCAATCTCTAATCGCCCTGCATTGAGTTTTCTTATTTCTAATCCAAGTTAAAGTGTGTGGCTGCTGCTTCAGCCTCAGGTGTTTTGCCAGTGATCTTCATTTGTGGACAAGTCACTTCTGAGCCCTGAGTTTCTCTCTCTAAAGCTTGCTTACCCCACAGAGGAGCCACAAAGTTGGTTCCTGTATGAAGAGATCCAAAAATGGAAAACACAAAGGGAATGCAAAGTGATACCACATTTCTCATTTCAAACGAGTGGGTGACAAATTGCTCATCAGATTGTACAATTTGGGTTGCTCTTGCTTGCTTGCTAATTAACCAGTCTGACATTATGTTTCCTCCCTCTTGCATCCACCCTGCCTCTGAACTAATCAGGGTTCAATGACAGCATCGCTTATCCCAGGACACATTCCAATAATTAAGGTTTGGAGGACATCTTGCAAACTCCAGCACATACCAATAGGATTTTTCTCTCCCTCCACTGCTGCGCCGGTGACATGTGACAAGACAAAGCCCTGCTCTCATATACATAACAGCAGGATGCTTTCCCACCTTTTAATGGCTGGCTGCATCTCCTCCCAGCAGCTCTGACAGTGGGAAAGGGCTCTGCAGGAATGGCTGTGCCTTGAGGAGTCAGACCTCACAGGCAACAAAAGCCCTCGTGTTGCTAAATCCGAATTTTGAGCGCAGGAACACGCGAGCCCGTAAGCCGGGCTTCCCTTCCTACGCTCCTTTTCTCGCTGCTCTGTGGCTTCGTGTGGTTTCCATGATCCCTGCACATCCTGGGAAAGGCAGCACAGGTGGGGACGCCTTGAATCATTTGGGGAGGGGGACACAAGCCAGGAAGGATCCTGCTACTTGAGTGCTTTTAAACCTTCAGCTGCAGAAGCAGCACGGACTGAGCGCTGGATTTGCAGCCCTGCCGGAGCCACTCCGACTTTGCCCACCACAGAGTGGCTGCCTCTGCCCTGGCAGCTCTGGTTTCACTCAGCTGCACAAACCAACAGGGCCAGCCCACCCAAAGCCTGTCATTCCTTCCTTGGATGTTTTCTCCCTGCAGTTCCTCCTGGGAAAAGCCCGTTTGTGGGACGCCTGAGCCCCTGTCTAAGCTGAGGGTCTGGGCTTGGCCTGAGCAAAGCTTGATCCCATGAATTTGGTCTGAAATTGCAAAAAGCCCCAAAGAACCATTCCGTCTGCATTGGACCCTTCAGAAAGGTAAATTCTTTTACAAAAGATATTTATATCTTCATTTTAGCTAATAGTTATTAGCTTTTTTTAAAGTACCCACTGGAATATGGCTACAAATGCTCTTCTCCAGGAAGCTGAAATGTCCTGGTGATCAGTTCTGAAAAGCAGATGGAAACACCACTCATTTTCTCTTGGTGCTTGATTCTGAAACACTGTTTTCCCCAGCAGCAGAAACAGCAGTGGAGTCACACAGAGAAATTGGGAAAGGGAATATTCCCTATGGACAGAAATTCCTGGAGATAGACAGTTCTTCAGCCAGCATTTAATTTAATTGACTTCTGCAACACTGCACTACTTCACACACCACTGTACCTGGAAAGCCTCCACCAGGCACTTCAAATGCAATTAATAAAGATAAAAGAGGATAAAAGAGAATTTTGGTGCCCCTAAGATCTCCTAATGTAACTTAGTGTGGAAGGCAGGAACTGGGAGTGGGACAGGGGCTGGAGGAGCCTGGATGGATCTGCCCAAGGACACAGAGATGAGAGGAATTTAACTGAGCCTGGGGGGGATCTCCAGCATTGCTGCTGGCTCTGGGCTGCAGCTGGAGCTCTTCCTTCTCCACTCGCTTTTGCATCAGCAGGTATTTGCTGGTTTTGGTCCCAAAAAAAAGCAACAAAACCTCTATTTCATACAGAACTTTCAAGGTCACTTGCATAAAATGTACAAAAAGCACATTTTTGTTGATGGAATGGCCTTTTGATAATGAGGTAATTAGTGATATTACAGCAGGAGAAAAGGGGGGGATTTCTTCCTCCTTTTCTCCCTTTTTGCAAACCCAGTGAAGTGGCAAATTTTGTCGCAGTTGCTGTATGTGCACAATATTTCACCCAGCTCCACAAAGTAATGTGTTTTTTGAGTAGCTACTGTATTTGCTGAAACTAAGTTATAATAATTTGATGACTAGAAACGAGATTAATTCAAGGAACTACTATTCTCATGACAATTGCAAAATCCAGTAGGGGACAGAGTGAGTGTGAATAGAAATGTTTAGGCATCTCCCTGCTTCATCAGTGAGGAGCCTGAGATGGAAAAATATCCAGCAAGGATATGAGGGGGTCACATCTCTGGAGGTGCAGCAAGGTAAGCAATTAATTTCTCCGTAAGAAAACCAGGAGCTGCAATCAAAACTATCGTCGGAGGAAACATGAATATCTGTACAACAGGAGGATAAAACCCAGAGAAAGATATAATTACGTTAAATTATAGCAACTGCCATGTAAAAGTACCAATGAAAGTAACAAAGAGGATTGTCATTTCCTTTCAAAATGGGGTTTGATGATATTGCAGCGTTCACATCCCCTTGCACGTGGAGATGTGCCAGTTCCCCAACCTCTGAGGGGGAGCAAAGCACAACTGGGAACTCACTTAGTTTGTCATTTAGGATGTGACAATCAAAACTGGGGCTCCTGACTGAGCCATCTTCCAAAGGAATTTTACATTTTTCCCCCCAAAAAGCAACAACTTCTACTACAAAGAAACACTGGTGCCTTGATCTCTCACAGTAGGAATGCCAACCACCAGTAATTCTACAATGAATTTTGGAGAAATGGTTCACAGAGTAACATTTTCAGAGTGGAAGCAGATGAGACCAAATTTAGAGCAAGTAAGTGATATGCACATATGTTATGTAAAGGCCTAATATTCACTGAAGAGAAGGAAGTATTTCTCAACTACATGTACCAGGGAGTTGGGATTTGGAGATCTATAAATAGCATGCTGAAATTATGGAAGTAGAGAATTACAGCACAAAAAAAGAATAACAAATTAAAAAAATTATCAGAAATTGAGCTGGTAAGAAAATTTCCTGTTCTGAAGCAGAAGAAACACCAAGACTTTCCCTGCTGCCATTCTGTTACAAAAGCTCTTTCCCCCAGTCAGGTGCTGGCTCAGGTTTGGCACCTGCTGGGATGTGCTCAGGGCTCTCTGCATTGTGGTTTCACAGAGCTGAGTGTGAGATCACTCAGTTTCTTTGGAGATATTTTTGTGCAAACAGAAGAACTGCTGCTAAAAAGCTTTCAGCTGTTCTGAAGTCAGTCTCTGTCTTACTTTGACCAGATGACACTGGACATATAAAAACCCCACCAACCTTTCTCAACAAACCTTGAAAGCATCAAATTTTAGTAAAATCACTCTGGAGAAACACATTGCAGCCAGGCAGCATTCCAGAGTAAAATCCCCAGCCAAGCAGAGAACTGGCCTCTTTTAAATGCTCAACACCTTGCTCACTGCTGCACGTTGTTTTACCTGTTTGTACTCTATTTGCAGCGCCTCTGCAGGAGTTTTAATCAGGGCTGTAATCTCAGTAAAAGTGGATTTGCTGAATAGGAACCGCGCCTGGGAGAATGACGCAGGAGTTCCCTCGGCTGAATGTCAGCACATGCGGGAGGAGGAGCCAGTGGATACAAAATGTTATCTCCTAATGTCAAACCCTGGTGGCAGGGCTGTGCTGGCAGCACAAAGTGCACAGCGAGGAACCAGCCGAGCTGCGAGGCTCAAGTTCTCCCCATCAAGTGATTTAAGCAGAACAAATTGAAGCTTGCAGGAGTCTGAGTAGTAAAACCCGTGGAGTTGTTAAACTGGCTTTGCTTAAAATGATGAATTAGTTGGGCCATTTCTTTTCATGGCGAGCAGTGAATCTGGGCTGCCCATCAGAGGACGAGCTGGAAATCGGGCGCTGTGGGGGCAGGAGAACAGGGCAGGAACCTTGGGCATTGTGGTGATGATGCCTTAGGATTTCAGCTTTTCTATTTTCCGTCTATTTGTAATCCTGCAGTTCTTCAGTGTGTAACTCCAAACTCCATGTCCAGTGTGAGCTCCTGCTTCCCATTTTGGGGCAGACACAATTCCTCTCCAGGCCTGGCAGTCAAGGACACCTCACTGCCTCAGGCCAGAGAGATGGAAAAAAAAGTGAGTTGGGGGAAGCAAACTTGGGGTAAATGACTTCATTACCTGAAGCTGGAATTGGCAGATTAACCCCCAATATGCAAATGGACCAAACTTATAAAAGTATGAAAACCCATGTCCTGTAATCCATTTTGGGTGCAGCCCCTGGCGGGCTCTGTCTGCCCTAAATGTACCTGAAGGCCCTTCAGTAAATAGAACTGCTTTTTATTCCCTTAATTCTGTCTGGCCTCTGTTTTTAGGTAGTCCCCAAAAGGCATCGGTGAGACCTCAGAGGAGGGGAGGATCCAGCACGGATCCTCTGGATGAAACGCACAGCCCGGGTTCCTTCAGTGCTTCTATCTACAGAGAAACTCAAGGATTGTGCATGAAGTATTTTTACAACTTGAGGTCAAATTCGGGCTAAGAGAAATGAATACAGCTCTGTTGAAGTCAGAGGAATTGTGCCCATTAATTCATGCCATGCTGCAGGGACAATGCAGGCACAACAGGATGGAGAGAGATCCCATTGTTGTTCTGCTAAAGCAATAATGAACCCCCTAATTTACTGTTTCCAAACCAGCTTATTCCATTTTAGAGGAGAATGCACTGGGTTGCACCTAGCCACCAAATTTGAGCACAGCTATTATTAATTTACTTTTTATGTATTTTCATTGTAATGGCTGAGAGCAAAACTTGGGAAGAGTGGATGGTCCCACACGAGCAGCTGTGAAAAGATGTCCCAGAATTCAGACAAACAGCATTGTTAATAGACTCCTCTTGGTGAGGAGAGAAAACATGGTGTCAATCACGCCTGCTGACAGGGTGCAATTAACCCAGCATCAAATTGGAGGGAGATGGATGGGACCAGATGGTCCTGTTATCCTAACAAAGGATTGTACAGCAAGTGTCCTTCGGAAGGAAGAGCCTTTTTTAACAGAGACCCTTGGAACAACAACAACGAAAAAAGAGAAATGAAGAGACATTACAGAAATCGAGCAAACCATGGTTAAAATATGAATTCCACTAGTTAATGATGTGCTTTAAGTACAAATATAGGTTATATTTTGATCATAATGGTGTCTGCTGAAATTTATCCAAAACGGCCTCGCAAAGGATGGATGTCAGACAGGATGACTGCAAACAAAGTCAGTAAGGAATGATCCAAAAATCAGCATTCTTGCTGTTCCTGAAACAATTATTTAATTTATTAACCTAAAACTGCCCAAATGCTGCCCTCCTATCCTGCTCTTCTTAGGGTAAATTGATATTTTGAAGCCCAAATAGCAGCAAGTGTACCTGAGCAGGGCACCCCAAAACCCTTCCCAGAGCACTGCCGTGAGCAGAGCTTGGGGCTGTGTGCTCAGAACTAAAGCTCTCACTCTGTGAGACAGATTATTAATTATGTGGAAGTCTCTGCAAAGAAATCAGGAAAAACAGGTAAATAAGAGGAATTTCTAGCAAAGTAAATGATCCCAAAAATCTGTTATCAGTTTCCCAGAGTGTGAGACAAATCATGCAGAGGTGCTGGCTCAGGCCTGTCCTGCAGACACTGGAACATCCCCCAGTGACTCCAGTTCCTTCTCCCTGTCCCCTGCAAGGTGTCTCACACTGTGGTGGAATTTTTCTGGCAAAGGCATGAAGCTTCTGTGATATTTCCCGTGTTTATGATTCTCCTTCTTTTCTAAATTCCACAAGATCCAGGCCTGCACAAGTGGATCCAGAATTTCCTATTCTCTCCTTCTCCTTTTCCCTTTCCTTCTCCTTTTCCCTTTCCTTCTCCTTTTCCCTTTCCTTCTCCTTCTCCTTTTCCCTTTCCTTCTCCTTCTCCTTTTTCCTTTCCTTTCCTTTCCTTTCCTTTCCTTTCCTTTCCTTTCCTTTCCTTTCCTTTCCTTTCCTTTCCTTTCCTTTCCTTTCCTTTCCTTTCCTTTCCTTTCCTTTCCTTTCCTTTCCTTTCCTTTCCTTTCCTTTCCTTTCCTTTCCTTTCCTTTCCTTTCCTTTCCTTTCCTTTCCTTTCCTTTCCTTTCCTTTCCTTTCCTTTCCTTTCCTTTCCTTTCCTTTCCTTTCCTTTCCTTTCCTTTCCTTTCCTTTCCTTTCCTTTCCTTTCCTTTCCTTTCCTTTCCTTTCCTTTCCTTTCCTTTCCTTTCCTTTCCTTTCTTTCCTTTCCTTTCTTTCCTTTCCTTTCCTTTCCTGAAATGTTTTGCAATGTAGATCAACCCAACCACAATTAGAAAAAAGGTGCCCTGCTTGACACCTTTTCAACATTATCCACTTGAAAGAATATCAGCTCTTTTCCAACCACGGAAATTATAGAAGATCTAATCAGCAGATAGGATATAGTCATAGAAAATGCACATCAGCACACCTTAAAGAAAGTAAAATAAATCTTGAAAGTTTAATATCCCCCTTTCTTGGACCTAAATAGGCCCCTTTGGAAAACTATTTTATTGTTTCTCATTAAATTAGAATTGTGCTGAGATGCCATTATCTACCATTTCCTATTATTATTAATGTAAAAAAAAAAAAAATCATTGCATATTCAGCATCTCCCCAGTTAAAACAAGTCAGAATGAAAATCCGAGCTGTGTTTTTTCTTAATTCATGCTAATTTAAAAACAGAAAGTTCTTTACTTCTTTTCTCCCTAGTTTGCATCTGCATTTAAAGATAGCAATATTTTCTAATGATAATTAAGAACCTTTAATTTATTGGTTTATTACTTCTGTGCTACATTAGCGGCTCTTAGAGAAACAGCTCAGAGATACCACAAGTGAATGTGCTTAATTCCCCTCTCATTAACCTCAGAAACACGGAGCAGTTTCCAGCCCAGGAGTTTCCCTGCTTTCCAAGCTGGTGCTGGGAGCTCACACCACAATCCCAAGGCTGCTGCTCCCCAAAATTTCAGCTCTTGTGACCCTCTTGTGTTTGACAAGGCCTGCTCTAAAGAGGAGCTTGTCCTGTAGCACCAGTTACCTGTTAGGGGATGTTGTGTTAAAGAAATGTTCCTATTTCTGTGCAATTTGCTCAAGAATCAGGCTGGTGTTTTTATCAGCAAAACTGCAAGCAGGAGGTATAAATATGGATAAGAGGAAATTCAGTGTATGCTGAAGACTTCCTAATGCAGTGGTGGGGATCAACCTTCCTAATTTGCCCAAAGACTCTTCAGTTTTCATTTGCTACCAAAACAGAATTACTGGAATTTTCCAGACATTTCTGGGTCTTATTTAACATTCAGTGAAGTCAAGTCAGGGCATGGAGGAGAAGAGCTGCAGGAAGAGGCCAGGCTCAACAGGGATTGGATATTGGGAAGGAATTCTTGGCTGGGAGGGGCTGGGCTGGGAATTCCCAGAGCAGCTGGGGCTGCCCCGGATCCCTGGCAGTGTCCCAGGTCAGGCTGGACAGGGCTTGGAGCAGCCTGGGACAGTGGAAGGTGTCCCTGCCATGGCAGGGGTGGCACTGGGTGGGCTTTAAGGTCCCTCCAACCAAACCATTCTGGAATGGGAAGAAACACAAGGATTGTGTTTCACTATACCAGGTTGCTCAAAACCCTGTCCAAACCTGGCCTTGGAAGGCCTGGCAGAGTTCACTCCAAAGCCCAGCCTGGCAGAGTTCAGTCCAAAGCCCAGCCTGGCAGAGTTCACCCCAAAGCCCAGCCTGGCAGAGTTCAGTCCAAAGCCCAGCCTGGCAGAGTTCACTCCAAAGCCCAGCCTGGCAGAGTTCACCCCAAAGCCCAGCCTGGCAGAGTTCACCCCAAAGCCCAGCCTGGCAGAGTTCACTCCAAAGCCCAGCCTGGCAGAGTTCAGTCCAAAGCCCAGCCTGGCAGAGTTCACCCCAAAGCCCAGCCTGGCAGAGTTCACCCCAAAGCCCAGCCTGGCAGAGTTCAGTCCAAAGCCCAGCCTGGCAGAGTTCACCTCAAAGCCCAGCCTGGCAGAGTTCAGTCCAAAGCCCAGCCTGGCAGAGTTCACCTCAAAGCCCAGCCTGGCAGAGTTCACTCCAAAGCCCAGCCTGGCAGAGTTCATCTCAAAGCCCAGCCTGGCAGAGTTCACTCCAAAGCCCAGCCTGGCAGAGTTCACCTCAAAGCCCAGCCTGGCAGAGTTCACTCCAAAGCCCAGCCTGGCAGAGTTCACTCCAAAGCCCAGGCTGGCAGAGTTCAGTCCAAAACCCAGCCTGGCAGAGTTCAGTCCAAAACCCAGCCTGGCAGAGTTCACTCCAAAGCCCAGCCTGGCAAAATTCACTCCAAAGCCCAGCCTGGCAGAGTTCACCCCAAAGCCCAGCCTGGCAGAGTTCACTCCAAAGCCCAGCCTGGCAGAGTTCACTCCGAAGCCCAGCCTGGCAGAGTTCACCCCAAAGCCCAGCCTGGCAGAGTTCACCTCAAAGCCCAGCCTGGCAGAGTTCACCCCAAAGCCCAGCCTGGCAGAGTTCACTCTGAAGCTCAGCCTGGCAGAGTTCACTCTGAAGCTCAGCCTGGCAGAGTTCACTCCAAAGCCCAGCCTGGCAGAGTTCAGTCCAAAGCCCAGCCTGGCAGAGTTCACTCTGAAGCTCAGCCTGGCAGAGTTCACTCTGAAGCTCAGCCTGGCAGAGTTCACTCCAAAGCCCAGCCTGGCAGAGTTCAGTCCAAAGCCCAGCCTGGCAGAGTTCACTCTGAAGCCCAGCCTGCAAAGCTCACTGAGGTGGATGATTAATATTTTGGCTATCAATCCCTATAAATTCCCTGCTCTGTGCTGTAGGCAGGAGGATGCTCTGGCTTGGACTGTGTCCCTTGCAGATCTCAGATTTGACAGCTGCTCTTCCTTGTCCTGGCACAATCTGGCTCTGGGGAGCCCACGGTCTTGGAAAATTCTGTGTCTCCTCCACCCCATCACTTGGAAAAGACTTCAGACAGATGCACACCCTTTCTCACCCCCTTCTTTTTAAAGTGCTGGAGAAGTTTGGAGCATCTGCAGCCGGAGGGATCCCAGGAGTTCATTAGTGGCCCAGTTTCCCATGGCTCTGTGCCACAGCACTTCTGCCTGAGCGACCTCGACAGGCAGCCCTGTCCTCATATGGAGTTTTTAATAAGTGTCAGAAAAGCTGAAGTCCTAACGTATCCCTAATGTTACTTTTTTTGGCATCGTTAACCACCAGAGACGAAAGAATGAAATTGAAATGTCTGTCTCCAGAAAAAACCGAAATCTCACCTGGGCTGAGTGTGAGGGAGTGAAGGGCTGGGGAAAGCTGCAGCAGGATCAGGTTCAATCCCTTCCAGCTCACCTGCTCCAATCCAGCAGGGCTCAGTTGGAGATGAGCGCTGTTTGACGTGCACACAGCTGTTTTGGGATAGGCTTTGGAGCTGCTTTGGGATGAGCTGCCCGTGGAATTGGCTGTTGGCTGGGCTGGGCTGGTGTTTGTGATGGGCAGAGCTGGCACCGACAGCACAGGAAGGGACAGAGACGCTGCTGCTGCCAGCTGGAGGCACGGAGGCACCAGGGAACACCAGGAATTGGGGAGCAGGGGAGGGAGCAACAGGGATTTGGGAACAGGGGATGGATCACCAGGGGTTCAGGAGGAAGGGATGGATCACCAGGGGTTCAGGACAATGGATGGATCACCAGGGATCAGGAGCAATGGTGGATCACCAGGATTCAGGACAATGGTGGATCACCAGGGGTTCAGGACAATGGGTGGATCACCAGGGATGAGCAGCAATGTGTGGATCACCAGGGATCAGGAGGAAGGGATGGATCACCAGGATTCAGGACAATGGGTGGATCACCAGGGATCAGGAGGAAGGGATGGATCACCAGGATTCAGGAGGAAGGGATGGATCACCAGGATTCAGGACAATGGGTGGATCACCAGGGATCAGCAGCAATGGGTGGATCACCAGGGATCAGGATAATGAGTGGATCACCAGGGATTCAGGACAATGTGTGGATCACCAGGGATCAGGACAATGTGTGGATCACCAGGGATTCAGGACAATGGGCTGATCACCAGGGATCAGGACAATGTGTGGATCACCAGGGATGAGCAGCAATGGGTGGATTGCCAGGGATTCAGGAGGAAGGGATGGATCACCAGGATTCAGGACAATGTGTGGATCACCAGGGATCAGGACAATGTGTGGATCACCAGGGATCAGGATAATGAGTGGATCACCATGGATTCAGGACAATGGGCTGATCACCAGGGATCAGGACAATGGCTGATCACCAGGGATCAGCAGCAATGTGTGGATCACCAGGGATCAGGACAATGTGTGGATCACCAGGGATCAGGACAATGTGTGGATCACCAGGGATCAGGACAATGGTGGATCACCAGGATTCAGGACAATGTGTGGATCACCAGGGATCAGGATAATGAGTGGATCACCATGGATTCAGGACAATGGGCTGATCACCAGGGATCAGGACAATGGTGGATCACCAGGGATCAGCAGCAATGTGTGGATCACCAGGGATCAGGACAATGTGTGGATCACCAGGGATCAGGACAATGTGTGGATCACCAGGGATCAGCAGCAATGTGTGGATCACCAGGGATCAGGACAATGGCTGATCACTAGGGATCAGCAGCAATGTGTGGATCACCAGGATTCAGGACAATGTGTGGATCACCAGGGATCAGGACAATGTGTGGATCACCAGGGATCAGCAGCAATGTGTGGATCACCAGGGATCAGCAGCAATGTGTGGATCACCAGGGATCAGCAGCAATGTGTGGATCACCAGGATTCAGGACAATGTGTGGATCACCAGGGATCAGGACAATGTGTGGATCACCAGGGATCAGCAGCAATGTGTGGATCACCAGGATTCAGGACAATGTGTGGATCACCAGGGATCAGGACAATGTGTGGATCACCAGGGATCAGCAGCAATGCAGAACCCCATTTTCACACCCACACCAGGGAAGGAAAGGTGCTGATCCAGCTGTTGACTGAGACTGGGAAGAGGTTTGGGGGCTGCTGTCCCCAACGCTCAGGATGCAGCCAATATTCCACAGGATGAGTTTGTAGGAATATTTTAGTGGATACTCTGGGAAAAAATCGCACTATGAAATAAATGAATAAACTTTAATTACCTTTTGTTATTCCAGTGTAACCAGCTTGGCTCTTTCTACTAAAAATCAAATTACAAATGTATCAAGAAAGCCCCAAAACTGACCCTGCATTAGATATCATTGATGTAGTTACAAATATATTCTCAATATTTAATATTTATTACTTAGATACATAGAATATAAATATTTCTGAATACTTATGAATGTGACTATGGTAGTGAGAAGTTTTTTAATATATATTTTTAAAGACTATCCTAGCTCAAAGTTTAAAATTTCTTTTTAAAATTAAACTCTGTCTTTGGGCAAACTAATGTGATAATTTTAAGGAATGAATTTTCTGGGGTTTTTAACTGTTACACTTCACTGAAAATTTTGTATTAAGCTATGCTTTAAATCAACATTTCCTCAAATTGAAGCACTGATGCTAAAGTTATATGGCAGGTTATAATACTTGCAATTTGCATAAAAATAAAAAAAAATCATTTTATCACGAATGTTCTTTCTAGCAAGGATTTCTAAACCCAGTGGCTAGGAAATATTGTTGATTTTCAGACCAAATCCATCTAATTACACAAAAGGAAATCCACAGAGCTGCCAGGGTTTCGGGGGAGAGATAATCAAATCCCAACCATTCGGAATGAGGGAGAGGCTCCATGTGGAACTGCTGAAACAGCAACTAAATCACAGCTCTTCAGCAGCTAAAAGTTCTTTAATAGGTGGCACAGGTTTGCCAGGGATACAGAAATTAAAGAAAACAAAACAAAACAGTCCCCAAAGCAGGTGATTTCAGCTCTTCAAGATGCACAGTTTTTCCAGTTATATTAATTTTTTTTTTTTTTGGAAAAACATTATTTCCAAGTGCTCAGCACAAAGCAAGATCTATCCGGAATTCAGCTCAGTGGGGCTAAAGGCAAACTAATAATTTAATTCCAGCAAATATTAATGATCTCAAATGTATTTCTCGAGATATTTGTGCAGTAACTTCTACATTTATTTTATGTGCAAGCAAAAAGGGCTTTAATTTCAAAATCAGATCTTTACGGCCAAAGTATCATAAAGATTCTTATTGATTCCAAAGAGTTTTTGCTGATTCTCATGTTTGAGATAGAACAGATATTTTTTCACCTTTGCAATGTTCTCCTTTTGTTGTAGAGTGTTAATTAACCAATTACAGTGGAAATTAATTTAACAGCATTTTTTTAAAGACCATGCAGGTATTGCTGCCTGTTTCAGGAGAGACTTTTATTCAAAATTTGCTCCAAATGGTAAAAGCTGGCAAAGAGAAGCCACTGAATTTTACCTAGAAGCTATTTGGAAGTTATATTAATTTTATTATTTTATATATTATTGAATTTATATTAAATGTTATATATTTAGCGCTTTTGTGCTGCTTTTTCTTATGTACAGCATGGCAAAAAAAACTCCTTTAATTCCTTTTTATTTTAAGAAAAAATATTTAATTAAACGTCACATATTTTAAACAACAGCAAAACTGCCATTCAAATTTGGGTGCTAACAGGGAACAGTTCAAGGAGATCTGATTTTGAGAGTTACATCAGCATTTAGCACTTCCCCCAAATCATCTCTTCATCAAGGGTCTCTTGGGGATTGTTCCAAGCTGGGAACATTCTGATCCCTTTGGAAATTTGAGTCCCTGGGGACCTGCACAGGAAAATGTGGCAGAGCAGGGATTTGCTTTCAGATATCCTCTGGGCTTAGGGAACAGCCGTTAGCACTGGGCCATCCCATAAAATATTGGTGCCAAAGCAGGGAAGCAGAACCAAGGGAGCAGTTAAAATCCAACCAACAGGGAATGTCGTGGTGAAATTGCTTTTTCTGAACTTGTATGGGACTTTTTTTACCAAAATTCCACTGAAACAGGTTCAGCCTTTCCCTCCCCCACCAAAGCCAACATTTCTGTTGCTATTTTCCGTGATAGAAGAGTTGGATGCAACAATTCCCGTTTGGGACTGGGGAATGTTTATTTTATTTTTATCAGCCCTAAACTTAACGTTGCATTTCCACAGGCCCCTTACATCAGCAGCACATAAATACCTCTGCCTGAAAAAACTGTGTCAGCAGTGCCACCAAGGCTTTTTCCTCCCATTGCTTTATATTAAGCTCTGTTAAATGCTGGATCTGTCAGCTGGGCTCAGCTTAGAGCCACAGGAACCTTGCTAAGCTCAGACTTGCACCCTGGCTGTTTTAAACGTTGATGTGCCATCCTAAATCCCAAAGTTTGGGTGCTGCAAGTGGTTGTTCGTGGACTCCCCCTTTCATGAAGATGATGAGAGCACGATTCGGGCCTCAACATCTGCTTTGTGCAGCTGCAGAGAGCAGCCAGAAAACCAGGAAAAGCCACCCCAGCGAGTGGGATTGAAGTGGGCTCCGCGTGGAGCGGTGTCAGTAGCTCCTCGTTGCTAAGGAAACTATTTCCTTGGTAGCTGCATGTTTGCCACATCTCACTAAACTGGTGTCAGTCTCGAGCAAGGAACAACGTGGTGGGGCATGGCAAGGATTAAAACCCCGAATGGGCTGGAAGTTTAGGAGGGACTGGTTTGGGAAACAACCCAGCCCATCTGGAAACATGGAAACATGGAAAAGCTCTGATCGTGTCAGAGTCAGTGGGTGGCAAAGAGTTAAAGGTATTTGTATAATAAATAAGAATATTTTGTCATCTAAAAATTGGAAATAATGTAAAATTCTTTTACAAGAACGCACTTTTTAGCTGCTGGAAACCTCATGTGCTGCACTCAGGTGGCAGCAGAATGGATGGGGCATTCTTTGTTTTTTCGTATCAATGTAAACCTTAAATTATATTTTTACCTTCTAATACTAATTACTTGGTAATTTACAGCCTCAGAGTGGGCAAAGCATTTTCTAAGCACACTCAGAAAATCAGATATGTAAAAATACACCCTGCACTTCTGAGCACAATTATTAAGAACAGTTGGTAAGGAAATGATCAAGTCTGCAATTTCTGTATCCACTGCAGCTCCCTTCCCCTCGGCTTTCCAAGGATTCTTATATTAGCACTGGAAAGAACTTTCTTGGGCAGAGTTTTTTTTTGGGAGTGGGAGGTTCCAAATCCACCAGTTTAAAGGCTGCACCATTCATACATTCTGTTGATTGTGGTATCCCCATGCTACAAACCAACCAAACCATCTCCATATGGCTGGGAAATAAATTCAGTGAAGAATAAGATAACTCCACCAGATGAACCACACCGAGGAACACTGTCATTGCTTCTCTAGCTACTGTACAGATCTAGCAAATGTAAACCCCCAAAAAACTCACAGTTTCACTACCTGTGCTTTCCCCCAAATACCCCAAAAAGTCCTTGTTTTGTCCCCCTCAGGCTGTGAAGGGGGAAGCCATGAGGAGGAAAGGGCTGGGACTCTCAGGGTGTAGATGAGGTAAAGAGCACCCAGCATTTCCAGTTTCCACTTGCCCAGAGCTCCTCTGTTCTACAGGAGCTGTGCTGCAGAGAACTGGGGTTAGCTTTGAGGGGGGGATGTAAGGCCCTAAACCAGCCCTCCTTCCTGCAGGAGCACTTCTGCCCCGTAGGAACTGCTCTGGGAACATGCTTGTGAGAAACAAGCTTGAGTGAACTTCCGTCACTTAGTTCAACAGAAAAACCACACAAAAAAATATTACAGTTCGACTCTTGCTAACTCGGGCTTTCAGGGTTTGTTTTTTGTTTTTTTTTTTTTTTTTTTCTAGGCATGTTCTATCATTTGATGCTGTCCCAAAGCCACCACCTTCCTTCCTGCAGGAAGAGGGCAGGTTCATTCCACTTAAACAAAGTAACCCTGGTTTATTAATAGGTGGGTTTAGGCACAGTTACTGTGGGTACCTGAGTGCTGTCTGTGGCTCCTTGAGAAAAGTGACATACACTGTGCTCAAGGTGCTTCTGTTTAATTTGTATTCTTGGTGTTTTTTGTGGATCGTCCCTTCAAAACTGATTTGCTCCAGAGGAGCAAACCTATCCTGGCCTCTCTTGTGCTAATTAAAGAGTCTGGTGCTTAACACTGGAGCTCAGAAATGCTATGAGATATGGGAAATAAAAAGTGTATCAGAGGACTTTAATGGGGACATCAAGGTTAATATCTGTCTATGCTCTTTCAGGAGAAACTGCAAGCACGACAATTTATTGGATGGGACCCGAGTTTTATGTTTAATTACCAAACCGTGGTTTCCTTAGCAGCCCAGCTCTCCACAGCTGCCACCCCGAGAGGAGCAGCCAGAAATCATCAGTGGGACCTGCAGCAGAGGGGCCAGTGCTCAGCAGGGTCAGGCACGCTGTGCAGAGGGCTGCTACCACAGACCCCACAAAAACCCCTCGAACACACCGGGCTAACACTCACAGAAACTGCTCAGTATTCATGGGGCCTCTCTGGAACAGCAGTATTGGAGTTACCGTGAGATCAAACTGCACAGAGGATCAAATAAGGAGAAATTGGTTCTTGGCACAGGTTCCTCTGACACTTTCTTCTCGAGAAGTTTCCTGCAGCTTCAGAATGAAAGTGTCGCAGAGAACACGGGGAGTGTGCCATTGGCAGCCTCCCTCCATTATTGACACCCCTGCTCCCGTACCAGCCTGCAGAGCTGCAGCCAGAGCCTCCAGAATTTGTCACTGTCACTTCCCAAGTGCTCGGCATTGTTCAGGAAATGAACAATGTTCAGGAAATGTATGTGTAAAGCAAAACTGCCTGCGCCCAACTCCGCCACGGCAGCGGGGCTGGGAGGCTGCTCCGCACCGAAACAGAGGTTTTATGTGTCCTATTATGTGCCCCAGCAAGAGCCATAAATAATTGTGACAAGGGTTTTTTTTTTTTTTTTGGTGCTACATGCGAAAGTCCTTGACTGTGCCTCCTGCCCCGGCTCCCCCTCCCTCTCAGCACTACAGCTGCCAAGCTGCATGATGATAGATGGCACTCTGCAGCAAATGACAGCCCGATAGATTTTTTAGTTTGTGCTTTAGAGAGAATCAGATATGCTGTATAAAGCAATAAAAAAAGCATACTCACAAGGTGGGTTAAAAATAGCTGGCACAGCAGGAGATGAGTTTGCTGTTTATCAAAAAGTTAAAGCTTCACATGCAAAGTCCAGGTGATGTGTTAATTCTTTTAAATCTTAGCCAGGAGCAATTTTCGTGGACAAACCTATGAGGTGCAATTTTTTTTACCCTTCCATCTTTTAATATAGGATACACTAAAAGCCTGGTTATAAACTTCCCTGAGCTAGGACAGCATCCAAAATACAAGGGGGAATACACTTGATTCTTAAAATGAGATGAAGAAAGTCCTGAGTCTGTACAAGGTTCTGAATCAAACAAGGGATGTTTGAGAAGTTAGCTTTTAAATCAGATCGTGAAACATGAGCCCAGACTCCCTGAGAACTTTCAGTCCTCAAGCCTCTGAAGTCAGCAAGAGTCTTTACTATGAAATTTGATCAAGATTATTTGAGAACCATTACAGAAAATTATATTCATCTTTGACAGATGATGTCTGACAAAAAATGCATATTTAGGTTTTTCGGAAGTATTATGTTCTCTCGTATGCTAAAATGTGGTAATTTGGGGGTGATAAAGCAGCTGGCAATAGTGAAAGGAGGGATTCAGGTGTGCCAGAGCATTCGATGCTTGTGGAATCTGCATTACAAAAATGAGCCAGAGGTCAGACAGAAAAGCTACAGAAGGAAAAGGGCGAGAAAAGGATGAGCAAACGCCTCTGCTCTACTCACTGGTCAGTTCTGACAGTCACAGATTCAGAAGGCAGTAGCTTTTCCTCATGCTTCATATTTTTCAGTAATTGCAAATGACGTTGTGGAGAACAGGACGTTCCCCTGAAATGTACACTGAGCACAGCTGAGATGTGCAAACTTGGAAGTTGTCCTGTCCTCTCCACTGGATGTTAACTTGACTTGTTTTTCCTCTGTGCTTTCTATTGATCTGGATCCTGTGTAACAAATGGCCTGGCTTCCCAGCCACCTTGGAAATGTCATGCAGGAGTCAACAAAAATACTTGGTGTATGTTTTATAAAGAATTACAGCTGGCTCTGAATTACTCTGGCTTTCATCTCGGCAAGCCCAGCCTGGTTCTCTGGGTGTCGATGGATGAGCAGGAGGACCAGGAAATGATTCAGTGAGCCAGTGAGTTTCCCAGTTCATGGACATGACAGCCTCAGACATACTTATTCACCCTGCCTCTGTCTCACACACTGCACTCGAAGCTGCTCTGTAATTTAAGAGTACTCACTATATCAGATCTCAACTCTTTTTCCCCCCTGATTTCTGATGAATCATGTTAGGAAAGCTGTGGTTTTAACGCTGGAGGATGTGACATAATGCAAAACAGCACAAGAAGTATATTAAAAAAATATGTCTGTCAGACTTTATATGGCTGGAAGGGGATAATTTGAATTATATGCCCATAATTCAAATTTGGGGATAATTCAACACCCAAACAGATACATTTCTAGCTGTACCCAGCCATCTGATATAATACTGGCTATTGTTTATTACTTACTTGTATGTTGTTACAGCATCACCTCCCTCTGCTATGCTTAGGGGACAGTTTACATTTCCATAATAAAATCCATTTTCTCTAGGTTTATAACTCAGTTTACATTTCACAAGGCCGCTGCCTGGCATATGAATTTCACTTCAATTCCTTTTGGTTTAACTAAAATTTCAAAACAGCTTATTCTTTTTTTTTTTTTTTTTTTTTTTTAAAGATAATTAATCAAGGCAATGGAGAAGTATGTAATGCCATTTCCTAGCCCAAGGAGTTTGAGTAACTCCCAGCCATTCACTCGGAAAATGACCTATTAAAGTCCTTTTTACAAGAACCTGATGGATTTAGGACCAAATGGAACTACTTAAATAAGCAGATGTTGCAGCTTTGCTATTTTTAGAGATAAGGGAGCGCAGGAATAAAGCACGATGCATGAGAGGAGAGAGGGAGCACCTCGTGCATGGGGTGACAGCAACAATCCACAGCCACCCTGGCACCCCGTGCCCACCATGGCAACAGTGCCCAGCGCCTCGCTGAGGGGTCTGTGGGGTGAAATTCACCACAGGCAGGAGCCAGGGAATGGCTGGAGCTGGGCCAGGAGGGATTTAGGTGGGATTCAGGGAAAGGTTCTTCCCCCAGAGGGTGGTGGAGCACTGACCAGGTCACTGCTGCAAACCAGGAGAGTTTGGGCACCACTGCCAGGGATGCACAGGGTGGGATTTTGGGGTGTCTGGGCAGGGCCAGGGGCTGGGTTCACGATCCTTCCGTGATTCTAAATTCACCAACAGATGGAATCAGTAGAGAACAAAGGCTCCCACTGATTTCCATGTTGATGTCTCTTCCAGTCCCAGACTGAGAAGCCTGGGCAGAGCTGTTGGTTGTTGTTTGAAGGATAAAGCCATAAATACCCCTGAATACCCCAGAATTCCCATAAATACCCCTGAATAACCCTGAATTCCCATAAATACCCCTAAATACCCCTGAATTCCCATAAATACCCCTAAATACCCTTGAATTCCCATAAATACCACTAAATAGCCCAGAATCCCCATAAATACCCCTAAATACCCTTGAATTCCCATAAATACCCCAGAATTCCCATAAATACTCTTAAATACCCCAGAATTCCCCTAAATACCCCTAAATACCCCTGAATTCCCCTAAATACCCATAAATACCCCAGAATTCCCATAAATACCCCTGAATTCCCATAAATACCCTTAAATTCCCCTGAATTCCCATAAACACCCCTAAATACCCCTGAATTCCCATAAACACCCCAGAATTCCCATAAATACCCCTAAATACCCCAGAATTCCCATAAATTCCCCTGAATTCCCATAGATACCCCTAAATACCTGTCTCCCAGGCACCCCAGAGAGGCAGTGCCCTCTCTGCAGGCAGCTGGCTCATCCAACACATGCCTCCATCCTTGCCTGCTCCACGTTCCACAAACTCCCCACTCCACCCCAAACTCTCTCCTCTCAGGTTACAGTACCCCCCCACCCCGTGCACAATTAAAACTTTTTTTTTATTCCCTTTTTATTTCCCTACCACTTTTCATTGTCCCAGGACTGCTGGCTGAGGAGGGCTGGCAGAAGCTGAAGGAATTGCCTGGGATCCCATGGCAGTGCCTCATTTAATGCTTGCCCACCAGAAGCAATGAGCTCAAGACTGAATGGATGCTCCTGCTCAGGGGAAGAACTTCTCCCCGTTTCCCAAAGGTGCCTCTTTCATTTGCTGCAAGCCCTGAAATAACAAAATCTTCTCAGCCACATGAGCAGAAAATAACATAAGTGTCTCTCCACCCTTTCTACCTGTGCCCAGGAGCTGTTACAGCATCAGCTGTGGAGTTGTGAGGGTTAAACTGGGGAAACAGAAGGCTTTTTTACCCCACTGGAATGTGAGATCTAGTGCACAAAAGGGAATTTGTGAAAGCTGTCTCTGATACTTGGTCACCAGACCATACCATCATGCCTGCTGTTTTCCCCGATTAGTTCTGGAAAAAGAATTATTTCTTTTAAATCCATGAGAGAATGTAATGGCAAACAGTGAATATTGACAACACCTCTCAAACACAGGGGTTTCTGTCTCTGACGAAATGACAGCTCCAACCATTCCATATCCCCATTTCCATTTCAGTCAGTGTCTTTGCAGAGCTGCCGAGAGCTTGGGAGGACCCAGGGGTTGCGAGCAGCCAAAATCTGCTGGAAGACCAAGGTGATGCAACCTTATTCCCATTTTTGGGCCATGCCTCTCCCAGAGCCCCCTGAGCAGGAGGAGTCAGGGACAGGGATGAGAAGTGGCTCCTTCCCAGACAAATCCCAGAGTTTTGCTGCCTTGTGCTCCCCAGGAGCAAGGGTTACCCAGCAGGTTTGGGAGTTTGGAGGCAGCTTTGGGAGTTTGGAGGTGGGTTTGGGAGTTTGGAGGCGGGTTTGGGAGTTTGGAGGTGGGTTTGGGAGTTTGGAGGCAGCTTTGGGAGCTTGGAGGCGGGTTTGGGAGTTTGGAGTTGGGTTTGGAAGTTTGGAGATGGGTTTGGGAGTTTGGAGTTGGGTTTGGGAGTTTGGAGGTGGGTTTGGAAGTTTGGAGGTGGGTTTGGGAGTTTGGAGGTGGGTTTGGGAGTTTGGAGATGGGTTTGGGAGTTTGGAGGTGGGTTTGGGAATTTGGAGGCAGCTTTTGAAGTTTGGAGATGGGTTTGGGAGTTTGGAGGTGGGTTTAGGAGTTTGGAGGTGGGTTTGGAAGTTTGGAGGTGGGTTTGGGAGTTTGGAGGCGGGTTTGGGAGTTTGGAGGCAGCTTTGGGAGTTTGGAGGCAGCTTTGGGAGTTTGGAGATGGGTTTGGGTGTTTGGAGGTGGGTTTGGGAGTTTGGAGGCAGCTTTGGGTGTTTGGAGGCAGCTTTGGGTGTTTGGAGGCAGCTTTGGGAGTTTGGAGGTGGGTTTGGGAGTTTGGAGGTAGGTTTGGGAGTTTGGAGGTGGGTTTGGGAATTTGGAGGTGGGTTTGGGTGTTTGGAGGCAGCTTTGGGTGTTTGAAGGCGGGTTTGGGAGTTTGGAGGTGGGTTTGGGAGTTTGGAGTTGGGTTTGGAAGTTTGGAGGTGGGTTTGGGTGTTTGGAGGCGGGTTTGGGAGTTTGGAGTTGGGTTTGGAAGTTTGGAGGTGGGTTTGGAAGTTTGGAGGTGGGTTTGGGAGTTTGGAGGCAGGTTTGGGAGTTTGGAGGCAGCTTTGGGAGTTTGGAGGCAGGTTTGGGAGTTTGGAGGTGGGTTTGGGAGTTTGGAGGCAGCTTTGGGAGTTTGGAGGTGGGTTTGGAACATGTGAGGCTGGTGCTGCTCGTTTGATTCTCGCAGCGCTGGTGATCTCAGCCCTCCCGAGCAGGGCTCCTTTCAAACAGCCATCCCAGCTTTCACACAGGTTGATCCATGTGTCTCTAATCATCAGAGCCAAGCTGAGGCTGCACCTCATAAACATTGTCTTTCTTGGAAGAAAATGTTTGCTTTCAGGTCAAACTGAATCACTGGGCAGGCGAGGAGGAGGCAAGGGGGAGTTTATTATGCATGTCTGGTCTGTCCAAGAAAAGACAGGATTAACAGCTAATTTCCTGCCATTAGATTTCAGCCCCAAAGAAAGCTTTTTCAAAGAAATGACTTGCATCTCAAAGTGACTTAACATCTGCAAGGAACAAAGATGAGAATCTCACCAGGACACAGCTTGAATTCCAGCTCCTCCTTTATAGCTCTTTCTGCTAAGGAGTCATGAAGTTGCTGTAAATCTTTACAAGGAACAAACCCAGCAAACTCTGCCTCTACCTGGGGCAGGGCCCTGTGCCAGGAGCAGAATCCAGAGTCCCTGGTGCCAGCCCTGGAGGGTTGCAGGGATGTGCTCCCCTGCCACAGGCTGTGGAATTGGAGCTGGGGGATGCTCAGGTTCCACAAATCCACCCGGGTCAGCTCTGTTGTGATCACATTTGAAAAGGCTGTGGAAGCTGATGGCAATTTGAAAATCAGCTGAAGGCCTCACACAGCCCAACCTGCTCACTAAAACCTCCTGGTTTCCACTTCTGGACCCCTGAGGTCCCACCTGCAGACACCTGCCTGTTACCTGCCCATGCCTGTGATCCAAATTTGCAAATCTGCTCCTGGAGAGGAGCGAGAAATTGTTTGAAAATCCATCCTCAAGGACCTCAGGCCCTGGTTTTCTCTCTGCAGCAGACTATTGTGAGGTCTTGAAAAGGTGAATGGAAGAGAAGCAGGCCTGCAATGTTTTCTCCTCTCATCTTAGCAACTTCCTTTTTGCTTTTCATTCCCAAAGTTCAGAGAAAAAAAAAAAAAAAAAAAAAAAAAAAAAAAAAAAAAAAAAAAAAAAAGGAGGAGAGGTAAGGAAAAAAACCAGCCTGGATATAAAATTACCTGTAACTTCCTGAGAGTCTGGGCAAGACTCTGCAGTGCTGTGTTTGCACAGAGCATCCTCAGCACCACAGGGTGAGCCCCTGCTCCCCACCCCAGGCAGAACACGGGAAGGCAAAGCCTGCAAATCAACCCAGAGCAAGTCCTGCCTGTGTGGGAGTGCCAAACTCTCCAGTTACCTCAATAGGCATGGCCTTACCCTAAACTGTAGATTTACAAACCTACAGATGAGCAGAAAAGTCGTGAATAATGGTGAACAAAGAGTTATTGCTGCCTGCACCAGCCACTGAGCAATTTAACCACCAGGCCCATCTCTGAAGGTTCCATCAGTTAAGCCAAGAAAGGAGTGGAGGGAGGAATTACTGATGGCCAGCAGCACTGTAAAACTCACTGGAACAAGTTCTGTGCTCGTGGAACTCTGCTGAAGTCAAAGGAACAACAACATGAGGAAATTCAGTCTGGTAAATTAAAATAGCATGGATTAACGCAGTGTTCTGGAGTCATTTCTACCTGCATTGACATTGAGCGTTGTGAAAGTGTTGTGACTCCATTGGAAAATGGAGGGAAAGGGAATATTAGCTGCTGGAAATGGAACAGTCTGTGACCTGGCAGATCACTTAATGATAGCCTGAGCTGCTCTTTGGCCAGGTGAACGTGACAGAACCACAACAACAAGCGAGGTTTAGGTTGGATATTGGAAAGGTTCTTCCCCAGAGGGTGCTGGCACTGCCCAGGGGATGGGCACGGCCCCGAGGCTGCCAGAGCTCCAGGAGAGCTGGGACAGCGCTGCCAGGGGTGCCCAGGGTGGGACTGCTGGGGGGTCTGGGCAGGGGTGATGATCCCTGCAGGTCCCTCCCAGCCCAGGATATTCCACAAATCCCTGCCCACCCTCCTGGCCAGCCCTGACCGCTCCCACCGGCCCCGCTGGCCGTTCCCAGCTGGGCACTGGGACCGGGGGGCATCCCACAGCCCTCAACTGGGCCTTACTGGGAATATCCCACAGCCCTGAACTGGGCCTTACTGGGAATTATCCCACAGCCCTGAACTGGGCCTTACTGGGAATATCCCAGAGCCCTGAACTGGGCCTTACTGGGACCATCCCACAGCCCTGAACTGGGCCTTACTGGGAATATCCCACAGCCCTGAACTGGGCCTTACTGGGAATTATCCCACAGCCCTGAACTGGGCCTTACTGGGAATATCCCAGAGCCCTGAACTGGGCCTTACTGGGAATATCCCACAGCCCTCAACTGGGCCTTGCTGGGAATATCCCACAGCCCTGAACTGGGCCTTACTGGGAATATCCCACAGTCCCCAACTGGGCCTTGCTGGGAATGTCCCACAGCCCTCAACTGGGCCTTGCTGGGAATATCCCACAGCCCTGAACTGGGCCTTACTGGGAATATCCCACAGCCCTGAACTGGGCCTTACTGGGAATATCCCACAGCCCTCAACTGGGCCTTACTGGGAATATCCCACAGCCCCCAGCTGGGCCTTACTGGGAATATGCCACAGCCCTGAACTGGGCCTTACTGGGACCATCCCACAGCCCTGAACTGGGCCTTACTGGGAATATCCCACAGCCCCAACTGGGCCTTACTGGGAATATCCCACAGCCCCAAACTGGGCCTTACTGGGAATATCCCACAGCCCTGAACTGGGCCTTACTGGGAATATCCCACAGCCCTGAACTGGGCCTTACTGGGACCATCCCACAGCCCTCAACTGGGCCTTACTGGGAATATCCCACAGCCCTCAACTGGGCCTTACTGGGAATATCCCACAGCGCTCAACTGGGCCTTGCTGGGAATATCCCACAGCCCTGAACTGGGCCTTACTGGGAATATCCCACAGCCCTGAGCTGGGCCTTACTGGGAATATCCCACAGCCCCAACTAGGCCTTACTGGGAATATCCCACAGCGCTCAACTGGGCCTTACTGGGAATATCCCACAGCCCTGAACTGGGCCTTACTGGGAATATCCCACAGCCCCCAACTGGGCCTTGCTGGGGCCATCCCACAGCCCTGAACTGGGCCTTACTGGGAATATCCCACAGCCCCAAACTGGGCCTTACTGGGAATATCCCACAGCCCAAACTGGGCCTTACTGGGAATATCCCACAGCCCAAACTGGGCCTTACTGGGAATATCCCAGAGCCCTGAACTGGGCCTCAATGGGAATATCCCACAGCCCCAAACTGGGCCTTGCTGGGGCCATCCCACAGCCCCAAACTGGGCCTTACTGGGAACATCTCTCTCAGCACCTCATGGTCAGAGGAGCTCTGCCAGTCCCCAGCACACGTGAGCCCCACGTTTTGTCTCGGGCTTCAATAAGATAAATGAGTTTAATTCATCCTTTGTGTAAGGAGGGACAACTCCTAGAAATTGCACTGGAGTTGAATGCCTTGGCTTAATCCCTAAATTCATTCCTCTAAACAAAAATCTGCCTTAAAATCACTGCTCTCCTGGCTGTCCTTAGCAGGAGGTATTTGAGAAATATATACTTTAAAAGTTCCCCGTCTAATCACCTTCAGCATAAAAGATCTCCCCAAGCACTCTGTGATACCAGGTCAGGTCCTGATGCCAGCTCACCACTACCAATACCAAAACCAGAGGAATTTGTGTGGAATTTGTTTCACAAATGACATTTGTTCAGAGCCACATAACAAAAGAAGCCAGGATCTAGATTAATTATCATGATTATCCTCCAACTCAGAAGTCAGTGAGTCCTCAGGAACAGGTTTCTTTTTGAAGCCTTATACAATTGCTGATGGGAGCTCACAGCTTATGCACACTAACCTCCAAATATACACAAAGGCGAGTAAGCAAAACGAAATCACGCACGCGAAAAAATCCTATTGCCAAAATTAGGGGGGAAAAGCAACCCTGAGCAATATGTATTTAACTCTTCCCGCACACCCAAAGTTGCTAGGGAACGAGGCAGCCTCACAAACTGCCAGGACAATTACATTTCCAGAGAGCTGACAAGGATTGACCTTTCACCAGGCGTGGAGGAGCCTGGTGGCTTGACAAACACGTTTGATGGGCACATTTGCAGGCGGCAGGGTGAGCTGGCCCTCTCCTGCCAGCCTGCTAAGAACTAAAGAAGCTTTTAAGAGAGCCGTGGCTGTCAGTGCTGAGCTCCTCCAGGAAAAGGTGGGCTTCCCCTTCCCTGAGCTTCCCCGAGCTTTGGAAGCAGGAAATTTGTTTAGCACTTTAAAGCACAGCCTGATCGAGCAGTCCCATCACCCGCTCTTAATGGAATCGCAGCATAATTCCGGGAAAAAATTTCAGTCGAGGCTCATCTTGCCAAGAGCACACGTGGCAAAATTTGCCAAGCGGAATCTGTGAGTTTGTACAAAGTTACAGGGGTTGTAAATGGATATTCCCATCTAGAGGTCATATCCCAAATTCCATGAAACCTCCTGAAAATCTGCATTAAAAACTTGTGCATGTTTAAGATCATCAGCTAAGGAATTCCATGCCATTATCTGTGTATTTTAATAATTGCAACTTTCAATGGTAGTGACATAAAAACAATTACTTTTTGAAATTTCTCCCTGTATATGCATTTGAAACTACACAGCCATTAAAAACAGTCTGTCGAATTAAAGGTTGTGCAATTAATTAAGTGCAAATCCTGTAAAACTGGACCAAGGAGAAAATTCATCAAATGGGTGAAATATGACCTATCTTGTCCAAAAGACAAATATGTTTAAACAAAATATGAAAATTGATGACAAAATTACTGGTAGCAAAATGCACACGGAGCAAATATGAGACAGCTGCACTCGGATTCAGCACGGGAGGTTCACCCTCATGGAATTTGTGATTCATTATCTCCACTGCCTTGTAAAACTTTTCCCAGTTAATCTCCAAAGTACGGCCTTTGTACCTATGATAATAAAAATTCTCTATAAAATCACATCGATGTGCTTAGCTGTGATTTACTGTCCCTTGCCACAATCAGGTGAAATCTGTTATCAGCTGGATGTGGGTACCCACAAACAGCAAGGTTTGCTGTGCCCCAGGAATCTCTGCCTTTTCCAGCTGCTGCTCCCAGCCCTCATCCTCGTGGGCGTGAGCCACTGGGGACAGCCCCAGTGGCTCTGTCTCTGCTCTGTGCTGGCCACCGGGGTTTCCAAGGGAGATTTGGGGTGGTAGCAAAGTGAGGGTTGGGCTCTGCTCCCAGGGAACAGGGACAGGAGGAGAGAGGGTGGCCCCAGGCTGGGCCAGGGTGGACATCAGCAGGGATTTCCCCATGGAAAGGCTGCTCAGGAATTGGAGCTGCCCAGGGAGGTCTGGAGCGCCCATCCTGGAGGTGTCCAAGGATGTGGCACTCAGAGCTCTGGGCTGGTGACAAATTTGGGATTGGGCACAGCTTGGGCTCTGTGATCTTGGAGATTTTTTTCCCCCACTCGGTGAGTCTGGGATTCTGTGTCTGTTAAGCACTCAGATCATTTCTGCCATGAAGGAGTGGAGCTCTCTCAGCTCTGCCAGCCATCCAACGGGATGTTTGGGCCTTGTGGAAGCCACGTGGACTTCCCAGACCAAATCCTTGCAAAAATGGTCATCACATTCTGGGTGACCATATTTTAAAGGGTTTTATTATCAAATAAACCCAAACCTGAAATTGAGGCTTTTTCTATTTTACCCACAGCTGGGAGAGCTGTACATTTTCTGCCTGGCACAACTTGAAGCTACATTTTCCATATCCCAATAAATGGTTCTAGAAATAAGGCATCAGTTGCGTCCCCTTGTCAGTTTTGGGCACAATTCCCCCTACACTTCTTGCTGATGGGCTGCAGTTGGAAACCAGTGGCATACTGGGGAGCAGCATTTCCCCAGTCACAGTTAATTTACTGTTTAATATTAATTAGATCAGACAAAAATAAGATACAGAGTGAAGTATGGCTGTCATGGTTGTCCAAGAATATTAAGAGATGGAACTCAAGGAATCCACAGAATATTTATGTTTCATAAAGCAGAAAACCTCACCAAGATGTGTGTGGGGAGAATGCAGCCAGGATGGACTTTGCCATGGGGACAGGAACATCTCAAGGGTCCATGAATGACATTTTTAATGAGACAGAGTCGTCATCCCTCACCAGACCCAGGAGCAGAGTGAAGCACTTTTCCCTTCACTTTCCCTGCTAGCACCCAGCTGTGAAGCCAGGCACAGACAGGGAATTCTGCCAGGGAGCAGCAGCTCCAGCTCTCCTCTGAGAACGTCCCTCAAGTGACACCGTCGAGCAGGACGGGAACAGAGAACTCCAGATCAGAAGGCAAAGAAAATGAACTCTCTCTTTATTTCAAATGTACCACTCTGTATATAGAGAACATCGTGCAGACTAATTTCATTGGTCTTAGAGTAATGAATCCCACACCATTGCAGTGCAGTGAATGATGCACAGAGGCAGAGCATATCTATAAACAATGTGAATAACAAGATAGATTAGAGAATTATTTACGTTCTTTCCCAACTGTTTCCCAGGCTCTTGCCTGGTTAAAAACTTCTCTTTCTCTCTGACTGAGCTGAGAATACCCACACTCAAGCACCAGTAAAACGAGCATAACTGGGCTGTAAACCCCGAGCTTCCTGGGGAACGTGGGCTGGATGTGCAGGGTGGGCACGGAGAGGGTTCCTGCACTTGTGGGCCTGAGGTCACAGGCAGGTTTGACACCCCACAAATCAAAATCCAATTGTGAAGTGGATGCTGGAGAGGGGGCGGGCTGCAGGGAGCGCCAGGAGCCCAGCCTGTTATTTTCATATTAAAATGTAATGGTGCCATTAAAGTTAAAGCCACTGTTAAACTTGATTGAGTAAATTAGTTAATTAAGCATAGCATCTAATGCGTTCCTCCAAGGCATACCTCAGTTCCTCCAGACACAATTCCAGTTGTACATTATCCTAGCTGTGAATTTTACCATGATTACACTCCTGGAGTGGCTCTCTGTTTGTCAATGAAGAATGCAAGCTGTCTTTAGAATCTGAGATGATAAAAGCAGGGGAAAATGGATATATTTCCCATTTATTTAGTCCCTTTCAAGAAGCTTCTCACATTTTATGAATTCTTCTCTTTCTCTGCCCTTTGTTGGAAAAATTTATAATAAAACAAGTTGAAGGTAGAATGTTTTGGTCATCTCTTGTTAGGATTCAGTATGCAAAAAGTACCAGAGTTCATAAAGAACTCAAAAGGAAAGTTAACTAGGATAGATTTTCCCAAATATGACTTTTTATTTAATAATGTAAAATTTTCTTCAAACACCTTTTTGCAGGAAAAGTGGCCGCAGAGCTGGGATCATGAATTTTGCATCTCCCTACCTAATTTACAAATAAGGCAGACTAAAACACAGATACTTTGATATTGAAAAACCATTTGAGCAAGAAGCTGCCTCATTTGGAAATATGTGTTAAATTAAGAAATAAAATATATCCATCAAGCTAACAGGCTGTGAACTGAGCATGTTTTCCTTTAACTCCTCTATTTCAAAGCTGTTGGAGGAGTTACCCTGTAGTCCTAAGCATCCCTGTAATCCACTCCTAGAACATTTCCAGAAGACATTTAGTTTCAGCAGAAATTTTGAAGACTTAATGCTTTTCTTTTACAGAACCGCTCCAAAACTTTCAATCAAAATACAATTTTCACCAAAAAAAAAACCCCAAACAAACTGCTTGCTAACATTCCTGCTTGTGTTTTTCCACATTTCCCAACCAGTCCAGTGACATCACAGGGCGTGTTGCACACCCCAAGAACATCTTTTTGTCTCAGGTCCTCTAACCTTGACTCTCAGAGCACCCCACAAGTGACCAACCCACTTTTTCGTTTTCTTATAGCCCAGCACTTCAACTGAGATATTTTCCCCATCCTTCACTGCCTTGGGGAATGCTTCATTTTAAAAACATGAGCACATAATTATGACAATTCCCTTATGAAAATATGGCCAATTTTCTGCTTTAACCAACGTAAAATTGATCTCTCAAGCTCTGCTTCACGTGATCTCCTTGTAGATCTTCCTGCTTTTCCTCTTCTGCCACGCCCAATAATGCAGATTCCATAAACAAGCCCTGCTTCTTTTTTATTTCCATTTTTCTAACAGATCTTACACCTTGGAGAAATCTCTGCCTGTGTATGGGTGACCTCAGTGCAAATGTGACAGATCTCAGCCCTCATCTCACAAACACCCCAGAGGTCAGGAGTAATTTGGATGACAATAACTCACATTTCCATGTTTTCCACCCCACAGCCTCCATTTCCCAAGCAGTGCCCAAATTTAGCATCCACGGATTCTGTATCCTACCTATTGTGAAAATGCTATTTTTCCATTTAATATTTTTTTTTTTTTTCATTGTCTATTTGATCCAAACAAAGGATTTTGCTGAAGGTCAGGGTATTGATTGAATTCCACCCGGGGGGCTCGTTCCCATCCTGTGACAGATGCAAGGGACCTGTGGGATAATGGACCCGTGGGAATGGAAAGGACAGTGGGGTGGATGCTGCTAAAATTGCTGGATTATTGAGTCATTCCTGCTTTCTCCCTTCTTGAGCACAAAAACAAAGAACATTTTTGGAGGAAGAGAACACAGAAAGGACTTGGGGGTGTGGGGTCTCACCATGAGACACTTATGGAACCCTTAACTAACAGAGAAGTGAAAATACTTGAGCACTTTCTGTGCCATGGACTCTGCAGGGAAATGTTGAAGTTCTGACCTGCTATCCAAATTCTTCCTAAAATTAGAGGCCATGGAATGACAAGGTTTGGCTGAACTGAGAGAGGAATTTGCTGAAGAGGAAACTCCTTGAATAATTAACTCACTTTTCTGTCTGTGTCTCTCGCCATCAGATTTCTAGGATATGGAAGGAGGTAACATTCTCTTTGCACTCCTGATGAGATAATACTGATGATCTAAGGAATTTCTTGCTACTCTTCTGTATTTAATAAAGCATCCAAGATTAGTGGTTAAAGTCAGCTAAATTTACCAAATTACAGCACATAATTGATTTACTTATAGGCAGGCATGACTCAACTTTTACTCAGATCTTTGACATAATCAAAAAAATATTAATTTATTCAATCATTACTGAAAAATTGCATTACATTTTTAACCACTTAAGTGAAAAAAATTTACAATATTGGTGCCGTTACTTGTATATTTATGGTCATGACTCTTCAGAATCATGTTCCTGGATTTCTGTATCACAGGATATCACTGAATGTAAGGAATGTATTGGCAGCCAGGAGGGATGATGGCATGGACAGAGCTGTGATCAGAGAGAATGCACAGATGTATATTAAAAAAAAAAAAAAAAAATTCAACTGCTCCTTATGCTGGTGGATCACTGATAAAATCAGAGTATATCCACCAACACAGATGTAGTGCTCCACACTTATAAATAAATGTCTCTGTGTTACTTGATCTTATCAATTCAGGAATGTTTGGTGCTCTGTAATTCCTCCCTCAGCTCAGTTCATCGTCTTTGTTGGACGGTTTGGTTTCCTCTTGCTTGCTCCTCAGCCCTCCCAGCACCTTCACTGTTGGCTAGCATGACCAGCCAGACGCCTTCAAGCTGATGGATGCAACGTCCTCATTTGCTGAGTGCGTGAGCTTTGCCTTCTTTGATTCTTATTTTTACCTTTTGCCAGCTGGTCTTGCTCTCTCCTGGAGCACGTGTAACCAACTGGCTGAAACACGGAGTTCATGTTCTTCCCGAGGTGTTTCACCCCTCTTTCATCACTGTCAGCTCCTCCTCCTCCTCGTTTTTTTTCAGAGATTGGGTGTTTTCCACTCCTTTCCCAGCGTGTCCTCTGTGCTGGTGCTACTCCAGTGAGTGAACTGGGAAACCCAGATGTGCCCCGTTCCTGCGGCTGGTGCAGAGCTCCGGGAGCTGCGTGCGAGGGTCACTGCAAAGTCAGTAGCCAGGAAAACTCTGGTCATCCATTAAAGCCTGCCGAGTTTACTACCTGAGAAATTCCACGCTCGCCGGCACCTGGAGAGCTGCTCACCCTGCGTGACACCACCTAATAGCATCCTCGGGAAATACATCCGTGTGACTCCAGCTCTGAAACACGGCTCTAAACCACACCAAACTGCTGATTTCCCTGGTTTTCCCTTGTGCCAGCACTCAGCACTGGCTGCAGACCTCACTTCTGTCTGTATTAAAACCCACTTTTGTTATAATGATCTGTCAAAGCCAGCGCTGCAGGGATATGAGCTCCATAATCAAGTTTATCCCAAACAAGTTTCATAGTTTTAACAGATTTTAACAATAATTTAAGGAATGATTGTTTTCCAATTTAAATATCTGCCGTAGCTCTAAGTATCAGTTAACTCTGGCGCAGTGAAATGCAAATTCTGTGAAATCCAATCCATCAAGCAGAAATTTTCCTACAAAAGGGTTTCGCAGAAATAATAGCTGTCAGCTAACAATTAATGCACCCAACACGCTTAAGTACTGCACTGAACTTTAATGAAAGGTTACCGAGTCTGTTAAATTGCTTCATACCTTGTAAGACTAAAGTTAAGCAAAAATTAACATCAGTGTTCTGGGAAAAGAGCATGCAAACAAAATTCACCTTAATGACGGGGGAGTGTAATGTTTTCACGGAATATTTTGAACTATGATTCCATTAGAACACTGTCAAAAACCCGAAAATTTCACGTTCAGAACAAACATGCTTTGGGATTTCATCTGCGGTTACTCCACCGCAGCTGGAAACATACAGGAATATAGAGTCACGCAGTTCTCCTTAAAAAGAAGCACAGGCAGAGCCTGGAGCTGTGCTCTTCAGGATTTACATTGCTCCTGGCCCTGGGGTTCTGATAGAGGCTCCTTCCAGCAGCTGGCAGAGGTCATTCCCAAGGGGAATGCACCCAGCACCCCGCCTTGCCGGCGGCTGCTGCTGTTCCTTGTTCTCCCAGCCCTCTGAACACCAGGCACTCTCCTTCGCCGAGTTCTTCTAAACATTCCCACACTTTAAGTAATACTTGGCAGCTTTACTACTGTTGTCAGGAACTAAAAGGTGCAATAACCCCACACACAATACAAAAGATCAAACCAGCAGATCGTAACTCATCCCCAAAGGGCAGCCCAGTAAAAGTGATAAAGGAAACCACACTCCAAGGACTTCCTCAGGCCACTGCCCTGGATCATTAGGGCTACTGATACTGCTCATCTCCTGCCAGGAGCGCACAGCCTGCTCCTTCCAAGCCCTCCCTGCTGTTACCTGCAGGAGCAGAAGGATCCTGCTCATGTGCACAGCTCTTTGAGCACTTTGGTGTCCCTCTGCACCTCTATTACCCAGCTTTCCATGGGAATATTTCAGTGCTGGACACCTCTGCGTGGGCTGCTCACTGTGACTGCACTTTGGGAAGGATAGCACCGGTCCTTTCCCTTCTGCTCACTGAGGGCTTTTAGGAGCACAGGGATCAGTGACACACACACGTTTGTGTTAGGGGTACTTTGGGGGGCTAAAACGCAGGCCTAGGCAGGTGTGCTCACGATTTTATCCTGACTTTGTTCCACCAATAGCCAGCACCTGTCCCGTGCAGGGCAGGATGAACTCATGTCTGCGTCAGGCACAAAGTTCCACACTTGTAAGCAGAAACTGAGCAGCCCAACAAGTTTTCCTGTGAAGACATCTACCAAGACATGTGCTCAACAGGAAAATATCCTTCCCCCCTTACAACAGCCATGCTGGTGGCAGTGGTGACAAGTGGTCCCAGACTGGACCCTGGGGGAAGGCAGCTGTCACCAGAGCAGCAAGGCAGAAACATTTTGGGGAGTGCCAACACTCAGGATCATTCTAATGGACATTTTCATCTCTTTCCCTATTTATCTATCACTAGAACAACCAGTAGCCTCTAAAAACAAACAGAAGCAGAATCACAGAACCACTGAGGTTGGGAAAGGCCTCTGAGATCAGGCCCAGCCTTTGAGCAGTCACCACCTTGTCAACCAGAGCAGAGCACTAAAAAGAAAAAAAAAAAAGCAAAGAAAAAGAGGAAAAATCCCAGGCAGACATTGTGAGTGCACGTGACAAGGTCTGGGCTGTCTCCACATCAGGGTGGCAGAGGCATCCCTGATGCCATTTGGCAGTGATGTTTGGTGCTACCTGTGCTGGTGCCCCGTGGATAAACAGGAGGCTTCGTAACTCCAGAATGCCCAATTTGGCATCTTTCACGCTCACTAAATTCACTTGATGAAGTCTCCATTTTCCAGTTGCCATCCCAGTGCCGTGTGTGCCCTTCCCCAGCTCTGCCCCACTTCCCAGGCACACGAAGGGTTCTCCTTAATGCAGATGTGGGAGATATAAAATGATGCAGCCACCCACCCCCACTCACACATTTCCTCGAGATCCTCTAGACTATATTCATGAAAAATGATTTACAAAATACAAATAGATTTTGGCATGAAGTAAGCTTAAATTGACTGCTTTCTATCAGGAATTAATATTAACCAGAGCTTGTCAGTTACTAAATATTTATTTTAGGAATACATACAGCCTCTGCTTTCATGTAGGTTAAGCTGTAATCTTTGGCTTGTCAGTTCCAGGATATAGCAGTGGATAAATCATGCACTCTTGAACTGATAGATGTCAGAGCCGTTGTATACAAATGGAGGGATATGTCAATGAACACCCTAGTTTAGGTTACATTTACTATAAACATTGACATTCCTTTGCAATGAGACCATTTGCTGGCTAAGCAGTCACAGCTCCGCAGGATTTGATGCTTTTGTGCTCAATCAGGTTCTAATGATTTCAGATGTTTGCAATTAATGAACCATTAGATTAATTGGTTGAGTATGGAAGGACTGGTGTAAGAATTGGGTCAGAACCACAGACAAGCTATTACCTGAAGTGACAGCAATCACCAGAGGCAAACCAGTGAGAAATTGAATTAATGATTTTTCACCCTCTCTTTCCCTTTTGGCAAAAATTAGCACCGGGGCAGGGTTTGAACAGAGAGAATGCTACAAGTGTTGGGGGCAAGGGGTGAAAAAGAAACATTCTCCTCACTCCTCATCTTTCAAAGTGGAGCAGCTCACCCTTCACCAGCTCCAGCTCGCAGCTGAATATAAAGGAGGTGCCGTATTTCTTTTGGATCATCCAGATCCCCCCAAAGCTTTCTTCCCAAGTCAATGTGTAACATTAATTATGGACCACACAGGGCACCTTAGTGAGATGATTAATTGTGCTTCAAAGCAAGGCAAGGAACAAGCCCAGCATCAATATATGGTGGTGGAGGCTTGGTAGAAACCCCAGGGTGCCCATCCTTTAGCCACTGTACAGGAGGATGTTTACTCCCAGTGGATCATTGGTGCTTAAATTCCAGCAGTGTGACAAGTTATCCCAACGAGGTGATGGCAGTTTAGCTGAATCTGGAATTTCACAGAGTAAAATTAACCCTGGCTGTTCAATAAAGGGTTTTTTTGGACTCTTTTCTTTCTAAGAAAGGTTTTATTCTAATGAGGTTCTCTGGCTTTGGAATGCAGTAGTTCAGAAATCAAGTGTGTGCGTGGTGGCTGTCACTGCCTTGTGCTCCTCAGGTGACATTATTCATGTGCTTTTGGAGAAAAAAGGAGCAGAATGCGGCAGTGCTGTGAGGCAGCTCACACAGCCTCAGCTCAGAGAACAGAAACACGGGGCACGTTAAAAATAAAGGGGAGTTTGGGTTCTTAATCCTGACTTAGGTGGATTCAGCATTACAGCTCGTGGCTGGAATGTGAGTTAAACACTGGGAGTGATCATCTTCCTTCCCTTCCACTGACTCCCCACGGGCTTGATCCATTTAATTTATTTCTGTTACAGCCACGGTGTTTGGGACCTGGCTTTAAATTCCCGTGGATAAGTCACGGATCCTTTTGTGGTGCACTTTTATTCTCCTTGTAATGAAGCAGTCAACAGACACATCCGGAGATAAAATAAACAAGTTTTGAGCTTTGGCATTATTCTGCAAGGAAATGCAATTATTCTGGAGCTTCTTGTCCTTTTGGTTTTTTACATTCTATTTTTTTTTTTTTTTTTTTGCAGCTAAACTGAGATGTTCAGTGTGATTTTGGGTTTTTACAGCAAGCAACTTGTTTGCTGCTGAAGGAAAGAAAAAAATTTGCATTTAAGGCATTTTAACTGTGGATTTATATAAATTTCAAGTGTTCAACGCAGATCTGCTTTTGAACATGAAAGGAATCCCAGAACTTGCAATTTTTAAAAGTGCAACATCCCACGGATTTCTAAATAATAGCTTGGGTTAGAGCTAATGTCACATATTAACCCCAATTTTCATCTTTTTGCCTGTGCACTATTTAGGTGATTAAAGCTGGGTGCATAACATTTTCCCATCTTTCTACCTGAATTTAGACTTGAACCTATTGTAAATAAACCTGGCAAAACAAGGAGCCAAAAAGAGCTTTAAAGGTCTCAATGAAACTGAGCCCATTGAAGCAATGGGGACCCTTTAACTCCTCACAGACTTTGAGTCACCAGACAAATTAAGATATTGTATTTTCACATGTCTAACCCTTGTGAACTTCCAATAGAGGGTTCTGCTCCCAGAATGAGTCTTGCAGCACCATCTTTATTCCATGGGTCCCTATTCCCCAAGGGCCTTGCTGTACCTGCTCCCACGAACTGCCCCAAACATTTTCTTCTTTTTTTTTTTCCCCCTCCATGCCAGGAATCCTCCACTGAAAGCTCCAGAAACTGCTGAAGTCACAACTGTTTTGGTGGAAAAGCGGGCAACAGTCGAGAATGGGAGTAATAAACGTGACAATGATGTGACCAACCTGAACAAGTCCCGGTTATGAGATATTTAAGGCCTGCAGAGCAGCTCTTCCCTTCCACTGTTTTCTATTAATAAATCACATTTATGAGACAGACAAGGCCAGAGAGAGTCGATGAGACTCTCTCCATTGACTTGAGCAGGGCGGGGAGAATCACCCAGGATAAATGCAGGGACAATCCTATTTACCTGGGTATTCCCAGTGAATAAACAGCGCTCGGGGTGGGGATCACCTGGCTGGATAAAAGCTTCCTTCTTCCACCTCAAGTGTAACTCCCATTGCAGGGGGAGGGATAGGAAGGGAGAAATGCAAAACACCCAGAGATACAATCTTCTCCCTTCCACGAAGAACAAAGGATAGAAATGTGAATCATTAAAAGGCAAAAAAAAACCCGAAACCAAACCCTCTAAAGGCACTGTAAATAAACCCCTGTAATTACGCATCACAAAAAAAAAAAAAAAAAAAGTCAACTGCAAATGGTTCAGTAATCTCATTACCAGGCTTACTAATAATCATTGCAATATTCTCCATCTCCCCTAAGATAATGAGCAGCACGGTGGATGTTGGAAAAATAAATAAATAAACAGCCAAGCAACGATTTCTCATCTAAATATTTAACAAAATGGATGGGCTTGCCTAAAGGTTTGAGATTGAACCCCAGTGTAACAAATTTTTAATCTGCATTATTTTCCTACTTTTAAAGGGGGAGGGAGCTCAGCTCATCTGAGAATGGTGTTGAAACCAAACAACGCTTTCATGACAAGCCAAAAATAAAGAAATAAAACATTTTTAAATATTTCAGTACTACAAAATTAGCCCAAGTTAAAGGCAACAATTAGTAAACAACTTTGTCATATTCAGAACAGTATCTTTCCCATTAACATTTCTATAGTTCCCCAATTACATTATAAATCAAAAGTAATACAAACAGACAATGTAATAATGAGAACACATAGACTGCATCAAAAATTAAGACCCCAGCTTTTCCTTTCCTCTTGGATCACTCTGTTAACTTGTCCTAGTTTACTTTCTTGGCAGCAGGAGCACAGCCAGGGAAAGGGAATTTACACCTTGGTGAATAACTCCTGAAATTGGAGCTGGAAAGAGTCAGAAAGGCAAACAAATTTTCTTCTAAAGTGCAGGGCATGGCGTTTTCCTGTTCCAAATGCTGTCTCCTGCTCTGGATAGGGAATCAACAGGGAAGTGAGGTGAGGTGGAGCAGCAGGCACTGCAGCTCTCCATGGATCCCCAATCCTTCTCCCCGTGTCCTTCCCACCTCGGGGTCCCTGCCCTGCTGGGATCTCCTCCCTCCCTGCCGGGTGAAACTGTCCTGGCTCTGAAAAGGAGACAATTGGAGCCATCCCAAATACTCCAGATGCTCTCCTCAGAGGGACAGGAAGGGAGCCAAGCTGTCCCTGAGCCCGTGGGGGCACAGGGCAGGACAGGAGCTGCTCATCCCTGTGCTGCACCCTCACTTTGATGTCCTGCTCAGGAGCTCAAGTTCTCTGCATTTCTTGAGTTTGTTTTCCTTTTTTTTTTTTTTTTTTTTTTGCTTCTCTGCTACATTTCTGTCATCTCAATTTACTCCTCTGGTGTCCTCTGACAAGGAAGAATTCAAAGAAACGACCAGAAATGGTTCTGGCAGTTGTGAGCACAAGTGATACTACAAGAGAGGAAAGCAACTCACTTCGGGAACAGAGAAGCACAGCAGGGGAAGAATTAGAGGTCTTGGATCAAGATTAGGGATAAAAATATGTCCTCAGAGTTTTTCAAGCACTTCAGCTCCTTCAGAAACAGGCTGAAAGCACAAGGGGGTGGGTGGAGAAGCACGGGGATGTTAAAATAAATGCAATTAACTATCAGTGTTTACCTTAATGCACTCCTTACAACACCACTGCTGCTAAAACAGAGGCGAGCTGGACAGGGGAGAGGAGGAGATTAAATTATGTATTGTTCCTTTAACACTTTCTTCAGTTAAATAACATAATATTTTCAAGGTTACTGTTAAAATAACAGGGTTGTCCAGTGGAATTTATTCCCACTGGTGTTTGTGTACTGTATATATTTATACCACATGAGCAGCCCATAAATTCTCCTCATAAATGCTGTTATCTGCACCACCAGCAGTTTCTCATTTTTATGGGGGTATAACTTTAAGGTGTGGTTTACGTCCCGTTCCACCTCATTGCTTACAGCTCCTGCTGCCCCATTAGGCTCTGATCCTGACTCCTTGTCCTCCCCGATGCCACCTGGTCCTGCCCTTGTCCCCATCAGCCGGGGGACCTCACACGAAACCACAGCTCCAGCCCCACCCAGCCACGATCCTAAACTTGTCTGATCCCCCCTGGGCACCCCTGGACATCCCAGCTGCCCCCCGGGTTAGGAGCTGCTCCTTCACGCCAAGAAAAGCCTTCCAAGGGAAGAGCAGCATTCCCTTCCAAGGAAGAGCATCACCACTTACAGGTGGCCTTGATTACCAGAGAGACATTTTTCAGTGAAAAGAAAAGATAAATAGAGATTACAGAAGAGTCCTTCCAAAGGTCGTCCGGGCTGGGAATTGCTTGGGGTGTAGGACAAAGCTCAGATAACTTCACAGGAGAAAAAAAGCCCATCCACACACTTGCAATAAACTCTTTATAGATCACAACAGCCCTAAAAGTAACGAAAGCCCATCCATGCATCACTGTCAGTGCCTCCCAAAATGATTGGTATCAGTGGAACACTGAATTCTCTGCCTGCTCACATCCATCTGTCCTGAAGTTCGCTGCTGCTAACTCCAGACTTCGGAATCTGAACTCAAATGTTGTTTTCTCCAATTTTCTTCCCTTTTTATGACCTTTTTCTGTTGCTATCTTGATTTATGGTCATTTGTGTGATTGCATTGCTTTGCTTTATGGCAGTTTATGTCATTCTGGTCCTGTCATAAATGACTACCATAAAGTGAGGTAAAATATCATAAAACATTAGTGAGTCACTGATATTCAAGGTTCTGGAGTACAAGCCTGACAGGTAGCAAGCACAGAAGAACTGTGCCATCCGAGGGATGGATCATTATGGATACACGTGTGTGCTGGGATCTGCAGGAACAAATGCCACCATGGCTCGGGTTGTCAGTGGAAACAATTTAAAAGGGCAGCATCGAGTTATTTTTGTGAGTTTAAAAGTCTCATGTTCCTACAGCGATTTCTTTTACAGAAAAAAAAAAAAAACAACCAAAAAAAAACCAAACAAACAAAAAAAACACACAAAAAAAAAACCAAAAACAAAAAAACCAAACCAAAAACCTTGGGAAATGGAAGTGGAGCTGTTCCCCTGTAAAAGCTCTCACTGCTTTTCACGTGTACCTAAAAGGGCTGCTAAGGGGTTGGTCGGGGCTGATAAGAATCTGTTAAAAATCAGATTACTTTGCAAGATGATCATTCCAGGTTGTTTGTCCATCTCTGATTGCTCTGAGCGATGCTTTTGCCTTTGCTGCACTTGGAGGAAAGTGAATATCCTTGAATGATGATGCTCAGAAGGCCTAAACTGATTCCTTTGATGTATTCTACTCAAAGAAAACCACATTTAATCCATAATCTAAGCACTTATTACCTTTGTAGCTAAGAGTATTCCAAAGCATTACATGCTTTTTCTCAGTTTAGTAAAATAAGCCGTTGCAGTTATAGACTCTCCAAATAAATATAAAAATAAAATGCAAAAATATTTTGCCACTGATGTTTGTGTTATGAATCCTTTATACATTAAGAATCAATAATCTCTACACTCACTATAAATTCCTCCTTTCAGTTGCTGTTGCTTTATAGGATAACTTAATTCTGAAATGAAAATGGGTATTTGCTGGAGTTAGAACTGGGAACGCATTACCATTTGGAAATATAGAGATAACCACTTGGAAATTTATATTTGTTATTTGAACATAAAAAAAACCATTGTTCAGATTTCAAATGGCCTTTTTTTATTTGCTACTATTATTGCAAAAATAAAAGACTTATCATCTCCAAATCTATTTAGCCTGTAGTGACATTATTTACTGGGCTCCTTATCTGGATACTTTGGGGGAAAAAGTATTTTTAATGCAGGTTAGGTTTTTTTTTTTTTTGCTTTTTGTGGCATTTTCATAATGGAGATTGTTGCATTCAACCTCCAACACCAAGAGCTTTACTGAGCTTGCCCTCAAAGGAACAGATTAAAAAATAAAACCCAGATTTCCCCCAAATATGCCAGCCTTGATGGTTTTTAATGCCAGACCTCTCCCATTTTGGAAGTTTGAGGTGGTTTCTTTGCTGCTTTTTAATGCAACCACTTGATATCTTTGATACCCAAAAATCTCAGAAGAAGCAAATGCATTCAGCACTGCTGATTTCTGGGGAACACATGAACTAGTGTGAATCTGAGTTATCTAGAAGAAAACCAGTTTTTTGCTGTTGGTACTATGGGCTGTTTGGGTTTGGAGTTACAGTAAAAAATGGTCTTTCCAAGCAGCACAGAGGAACTTTACCCACAGCTCTATTTTTATAAAAAAGACACCCAGGTTGTGCCCACTCACTCAACACTTTCAAACCTGTTTCCATGAAAATGGAGATTCCTGTCAAAAATGGGGCTGGCATTGCTACACAGCAGCAAAACTCCCCCTTAAAATAATGTTTGAAAAGCACTGAGCAGCTCCCCTCCCTGAAAGCTGACTAATTATTTGAATTATTTTATTGCCATCAGCTCCCACTAACGACCATCTGAGCTGCAGTGATGTGGACAAGGAAATAGCTCAGATTTTCACCAGCAGTAATTGCTAATGAAAGACAGTGGGTATTGTCTGCTCTCTTTTGGTTTTTCTTTTTTTGGTTGGCTGGTTTTGTTGTTTGTGTGTGTGTGTTGTCTGTGTGTGTGTGTGTGTTTTCCTTTGTTAGTTTTTAATCCTGAGTATATGAAGAATTGGGCAGCCAAGATTTGCTGTTAGAATTACTGGAAACATGGAGCCCTTTGACTCTCCAGGTATTTTTGAAGGACAGTTAGTGAGATATTTTAATTTGATTGACTTCCAGTCCTTCACTTGTGCTTCCTTATTTCTGTACAGTTAAAAATCCCAGCTGAGCAAAGTTGAAGGAAAAGGTGTTGATCAGAAATTCAATTTTTGTATGAATTTAGAAACACCAGATATCTTAACTTCCATTAAAACAAAAATGATAAGACTCACCAAAACTATATTCACTTGAAACTCCTGGTTTAGGATTTTGAAAGACAATCACAGTTTTTTTACTAAGAACAATAATAATAAAGTAGCTTAAGGAGAGGGTGAACCCCTTGATATAAACTAAATGCAGAGAGGGAGAAGGCTTTGCACGAAGAATAAAGAGCACCATCTTTACCTGTGCAGTGATCTAGGTCCAGCACGAAAAGAATAAATTAGAAAAGTCTCTGTTTCTTTGCCCTGGTGCAGTAGGAGAGCAAATCCCTGCTCAGCCAGGCACAGAGGAGCCAGTGATGAGGACACTGCGTGATCTGTTCCAGGCTTCGCCACGATTATTGTGACCCAAGGCTGAGAAATTCAGCACAACTGAGACTGAGGGATAAATAATGCTTAAGCATATCTGCTGCTTGCATTAAGGAGACAGACTAAAGAGTTAATAATGCCTCTGATCAGCTTTTAATAGCCTCTAGATGCTTTCACACAATAAATAGATCTGTTGTGAAAATACTCGGCAACGCAGTGAAATACCACATGCATTGTGCCCTTTAAAATGCTTTAAATAGCACAATTATAGATTTAAAGATCGTAATTGATTTAAATTGGTGGTGGAATGTAAAATTTTATATGATGCATGAAACCTCTTAAGGCTTTAAAACTGTAATTATCTTTGTCACTCTCATATTGCACCCCAAAGCTTTTCTCTTAGTGATTTAGATGTTATAGGAAATAAACGGAACGTTTTCCTAT
>NC_071546.1:13428787-13573787 GCF_026979565.1 Vidua chalybeata | reverse complement strand
GCTTGAAAGAACTTGGTAACCCAGGTGACTTCAAAGAAGAAATGTGTTTTTACAAATTATAACTAATTTTAACTAAAGAAGTATTTTAGGGAATGTTTTGAAGGCATTTGCAATGTGCCTCAGCTGCCACTGATGTCTGCAAAGCAGCTGAACTTCCTGGAATTTGCCTTCCAAGATTTCTACCTCTTTTTGTCGATTCTCTCCTGAAGTGAAGGAAAATGCCATTCAGCCCTTCCAGTGACAGAAGTTACTGAAGTTCCACGTGACCCAGACTCTGGAGCTGGAGAAGACGCCTGGATCAAGCATAAGGAGCTCTTGAAAAGGTGGAATTTGGGACAATAGAGCAACAAATGTGTTTTAGAAATCCTGCAAAGCGTGACAGGGACGCACCTCAGAGTTCAGGAGCAGCAAATACTCATTATCACAGGAAATAATTGCAGTGCCATCCTGGGGGATGGGAACAGCTGGTCCTTTGCAGGTAGGGAGAAGTGGCCTTGTTACTGCTGTAAAAACCAGCATTTCAGGCAAAATGCCTGTGCACCATCCCACCCCCTTCCCTGGGGGATAATGGGCTGCATTCCTGTTTGAGAGGAAGGATGTAGATGTAGGTGCAGTCTGGGAGAAGAAAACAAATGGGATTGCAAACGCCTCACAGGAAGAGCAAACCAGCCAAGGGTTGTGTTTGTAAACACAAATTCTGCCAGTGCTGCTGCTGCTTCGGGGGTGTCATAAATGCACTGGCACAACAGGGGATCAGTTTGGTATTTTTAAATTAGCCCAGAAAATAAGATTTTTGCCAGTGTCTGAACTGCAGGGACTGTGTTGCACAGCTGGGACAGGCACCAGAGCAGCTGGGGCTGTCCTGGATCCCTGGCAGTGCCCCAGGCCAGGCTGGACAGGGCTGGAGCCCCCTGGGACAGTGGGGGTGTCCCTGCCCATGGCAGGGGTGGCACTGGATGGGCTTTAGGGTCCTTCCAACCCAAACCATTCTGGGATTCCATGGAAAGTGCCAGAGACTGCCCCAGGGTTTCTGTGGCCCCATCTGTGCCAGCCCTGGTGTGCCCCACAGATGGTACACAGGGACCTCTGCCCACTGTTATTAGGAACCAAACAAGATTTATGCCCTTTTTTTTTTTTCTCTTTTAGGAGATCCTTGAACAGCTTTGAGTGCTGGCTTTTCCTTACACGTGGTCTGAGCACGTGAGTCCTTGCCTGCTCTGGATTTCTGAGCTGTGCCTTATTTGACACGAGAGTTCTGTGATCAAACAACCCCCTAAGAACCTCCCCTAGCTTATACAAACCTGGATTATTCTATTCAGTCTATTATTCAACCACTGATCCACAGGCCAAATTTCCTTTTCAAAAGGGCTGGCAAAGGATAGGTTTGCAGGTTTTCTTGTCCCTTTTACAAATCCAGATGTTGAACAAAGGGAACAATTCTAAATGCAGGTATTTATTCAGCACATAATGCCCTCTATCTGCTCTTTCTTTACCTGTTTTTCAGTTCACAAAGGGAACAAGAACTCCCCTAGATTGTAGCCCCGTGCCCTTCACGGTGAACATTTCTCACAAAATTGTGTTTTAAATATATTTATCGCTTCCTCTGTTAAACTTCTTCTCAAGGGAGAAACAACTGGCCTAAAAGTTTGTGTCTTGCTCTCTGCACACCACCAGTGACCCCAGCTCATCTATTGCACTGCCACGAGAAGAATCAGCCTCCAGACCCATTTGTCTGCTGTAATACTGGGTCCTTTAGGTTGCAAATGGAACAGATTTTTATTTAAACCCCCATCTAAGAGTGTCATTATCCACAAATCTGCTCATAAATGTTTTGGCAACTGACAAAAAAAATTAACTTCAGAAGAGGAAGCCATTAGGATGAAAACATTTCAAATCATGTCATTCATCAGATCTCTGCTCATCCAACAAACTTGCTTTTGTTACAGGCAATTGTGGTGCTTAATCTCGGTACTTTTCAGCAACACATTTTTCTGATTAAAAAACCATAATCATACTGGCAGTAGTTAGAGATAGAAAAGATCTATTAGCTCACTAAGCCCAGCTCCCTTCCCTGGCAGGACATAATCCCTGGCAGGAAGTCTTTCAGATATTAGGTTGATCCAGAGCTTAGTTTTAGCCAAGGGACTGAATATGGAAATCTGTACGGAGGTGTCACAGCACCTACAATTCACAGAACCAAAATGCCTGGGTTTTTTTTTTTTTTTTTTGGTTTGTTGGGTTTATTTATTTTTTTTTTCCCCACAGTTTATTTTCCTTCGTTTGTCTGCGCAGCCACAGGGCTGGAGCTCAGCACTTCTAACTCGGGCAGAGGGAAATGGTGAGGGACAGGTCTGGTGTCACCAAGGTGTCACAGGGGAGCTCCGGGGGGAGCCTGGGGCAGGGGGGCTCCTGGGGGACTCAGGGGGCTCCTGGGGACCCCAACCCTGGGGCAGGGGGGCTCCTGGGGGAGCCTGGGGCAGGGGGGCTCCTGGGGGAGCCTGGGGCAGGGGGGCTCCTGGGGGACTCAGGGGGCTCCTGGGGACCCCAACCTTGGGGCACAGGGAGCTCTTGGGGACCCCAACCCTGGGGCACAGGGGGCTCTTGGGGGACTCAGGGGGCACAGGGGGCTCTTGGGGACCCCAACCTTGGGGGGCACAGGGGGCTCTTGGGGACCCCAACCCCACCTCCCTGGCCAGGGAAGAGGCTGCTGGAAGCCTTGGGGCTTCCAGAAGGAAAAGACAGAAAGTCTCCCATTGGCTTCAGAGCGTGTTGGTTCAGCTCTCAAATATCACAGGAAAAATTCAAGGTACTTTCGTGAGCCCAAATGAATTAAGTCAGCCAAAAAAAAAAAAAAAAAAAAAAAAAAAAAAGTTTAAAATTTGGTGCAGTGGAATTCATTGCATTTAAAAATGACACAGCAAATAGTTTTCTTTTAGGTTCTAAAACCTGTTTTAAAGTACTTTGTAATTCAATAATTAGAACTATTAGAAGAAGAAGTGACATGGAATTAAAATGCCCACCTAGCTCTGGGCTTTTAATTTGGAAAATTGCAATCAGAAATGGAAAGATGGAAATTTAACAGCTATATTGAAGATGATCAGAAGAATTCTTTCCATAAAGGTTAACAACAGATAATTACTTTCTCAGGAAATCACTAAAATGTCATGATTTTTCTGCTTTGTTTTCAGGGAAGTTTTATGATGCTCCCTTCTTGCCACTTGGCAATGAAACAAATGAGGTTAGATGGCAAAGATTATGAAAGAAATTAGCAATAATGAGTCCAGTAACTAAAAACATTAGTAGAGAAAATTGAGTTGACCTTACTTTTATAATTATTCATTTTCTTAATTGTTTTTTTTTTTTTTTTTTCGGGAATAATTGGACTGAAATGAAATAATACGAGGTACAAGGCTCAGGTGTGACGGGGTGCTTGGCACGGATTAATGACCTTGCCCAGCCCCCAGAGCTGGGGAAACGCCTGCTGCAGCTCCTGGCCAGAGCTCCTCTGTGCCCTCAGCCCTCCCTGCAGCGTGGATCCCCCTGGGAATTTGGGTGTGCAAGGGTCACCTCTGTGCCCTCCCTCCAGCTCTGCCCAGCCCCAAAAATCGCTTTTTGCTCAACTCCTTCCCACCACATCCGCCGAGCAGAGTGAGTTTGCCACCTGAACGCAGCTGGGGGGCTCCTTAGGGAAATATGGGGGATTTTATCCTCTCCCAGGGGTGAACGATCCCCCAGCCCCTCCCTGCAGCCTGGGCAGCCCTGGCAGGGCAGGCACCACCCAGAGGTGTCTGCAGGACCCATTCCCCTCACCAGCTCTGGGATTAGCCCAGCTCAGAGGAGATAAAACCCAAGTCCAGGGTTCCAGCCCTCGGTATTTATCCACAGCCCCTCACTCCTGAGCATTTCCTGAGCTGCAGCCCCTGGGATGAGGGTCAGACAACTCCAGGGAGCAAGGGTTCACAGCAAAGGGAATGAGGGATCCTGTGAGATGGAACGTTAAAATAAGAAAGCATTCTTTACCTTTTATTTCAGGATTCTACCTTTTATTTCAGGATTTTTTTTGGTGCTCACAGAGCACCAAAATGCTGAGAGCAAAACTCAAGGCAACCTTCTCTTCAGAGCTGTGAGAATCTCAGCAAAACTCGAGGCAACCTTCTCTTCAGAGCTGTGAGAATCTCAGCAAAACTCGAGGCAACCTTCCCTTCAGAGCTGTGAGAATCTCAGCAAAACTCAAGGCAACCTTCCCTTCAGGGCTATGGGAATCTCAGCAAAACTCAAGGCAACCTTCTCTTCAGAGCTGTGAGAATCTCAGCAAAACTCGAGGCAACCTTCCCTTCAGGGCTGTGAGAATCTCAGCAAAACTCGAGGCAACCTTCCCTTCAGGGCTGTGGGAATCCCTTCCTTCTCCCCTTTGTTCTGCACCTTCCTCAGCACTGTACAGATGGGGAATATTAAGAAATTAGGGTGTCCAAGCACTCAAACATCATCCTCATCATCCTCATCATTATTACTGTCAGCTCCTTCTGAATGAGAAGCCAGAGCACAGCAGCTGAGAGATGAACTCTCAGGTTACACACAATCCATGGTAAAAAAGTCAAAGCTGGAGCTCCCAGTTCTGCCCTTCAGCCCCAGGCCAGCCCCAAACTGATTCCACGAGGATTCAGGGCTTTTTGGAGTGAATGGAGCAAACGTGGAGCCAGACTGGTTCTACTCCCAAGCTGGAACCCAGGTTTGGGGCAGCTGCCTTGGGTTTGCATTTTTCCCTGAGCTTTCTTGGGCACCTCGGCGTTGGTGCAGATCCAGCACCAGCAAAGCAGATCCCAGCACACTCCTGTGCCTCAAAAGCTTCAGACAGGCCTTGTCCCGTGTTTAAATTCAATTTACAAGCACTGCAGCAGGTGAAATGATTAAATGATTGCTGCTGGGCCAAGAGGCAGCGTGGTGGAGGCATCACCTCGCTCTGAATTTAAAAGGGGAGACGGGAATTAATGGATTTCCTCCCCAGTCATTCCTTCTGCAGAAACACAGGGGGCTCAGCAGAGGGACACAGCCATGGACAAACAAAGTGCACAGCTGAGAGCAGGCAGAGCTACAAACTGGCCTTCTGCACACCCAGGGTATTTCCTTTATCAGCAGACCTAAAACCTGATTTTTTTAAAGTTAAACTTGCAATATAAAAAAAAGCCAGTGCCTGGTTTGCACTGATGTAATTCATAGATTCGTTTGTATAAAACAACAAAGCCACATCCCAGACAAGACATCACCATCCCCAAACTCTCAAATAAAAGAGAGACTAAAAAACCCCAAAACTCAGTGTTTAAGTTTTCCTTTCCTAAATAAGGCCTTAATTGTACAATTGTCTCCCTATCTGTGTTTGCAATTCCAAGGGCAGTGCTCCATCTCTCTGTGGTTATTCCCTGCCATGCATTTATAATTACACAGAGATTTAACAACTATAAACCAGCTTATTTAAACAAGGTATTACACGCTGCCTGCTGATAACAAACCAATAAAGTTTCAATCAAATGTGTCATTAAATCTGCATTTGTCCACTCCTATTTATTATAATTAAAAAAAAAAAAAAAAAGGAAAAAACGACACTGGAGCCATATTTCCTGTGAGTTCATCATATCCTGGTATGTAACACTGGTGAATTTTACTCAGCTCGTTGAAAATGGTTTCCAACACACAGGCAGCAAGTCAAGGACTGCAAGGAACTCAAATCTTGCAGGCATGCAAGAGTTCTCGGGAGGCAGCTCTCAGAACACACGAGAGGTGCATTTTCCTTTAGCAATTGCACCTAGAAAAAACCAGATCCAGTGTTCCTCCAGGGAAGCCAGGCTCCCTCACCCTGGCAGTCGGGTGATTCCCACCTCCCCAGAAGGGCAGGCTCTGCTCCCTGCCCAAACCCAACCCCAGCAGCACTTCCCTGGAGCTCCCATCCCTGTTACTGGTGTTACTGGTGTTACTGGTGTGGCCCAGCCCCACCTCAGGGGGATTTAGCTTGGGCTCCCCTCCTCTCTCTGAAGGCTTCTGGCCAGGCTGAAGCAGTTCCCAAAGCCTGCAGCGAAGCTTCAGATTTTAATTAACGTTTTTTGTCCATTTACCCTGGCCCAGCACGTGGTTCCTCATTTCCTCTGCTCCCCCTTCCTAAATCTCAGGTTTTGTCCCTTGCTGGCTGACTTCACTTTCTGCTGCTCCCACTCAGCAGCTCCACCTTCTTTTCTACTCCTTTTTGTTCAATTCTTCTTTAAAACACAAATCCAGGTCTCATGAATCCCCTCTGCTTCTTCTTGGTATCTCCTGAAATTCCTTTCCCTTCCCCATTTCTCATGCCCAGCTCCTGCCCAGCCGCGCTCCTGAGCACGCTGGCCATTCCTTTCACCATCATTCTTTAAAGTTCTTGCTTTCTGCTCAGATCTGGAGAGGTTTCCTCCTCCCCCCAGCATGAAGTTCACAGCTTTTAACACTCAGTGTATCAGAAAATTGCTGTTGTCCGGGGGCTGAGGCAGCAGAGAACAGAATCACTGTTTTTTATCCGTGGTGAGCCAGAGGTGCCCTGCAAGCTTTATTAGACGGGAGCACAATTAACCCCTTATTCATCAGCCCTTAGAAAGGACACCTCTTCGTTTTCCAAGCCAAGGAAAACGCTTCACTCAGTGCCCAGGAGAGATTTACAGCCTGGAATGCTGTGGACTCGACAACCAGAGACTGCTGACTGCAGAGAACAATGAACTTGTTAGTTAACAGAATTAACAGTGCGTTGTTTAAGTATAATGACAGCAATAAAACAGGAGATGTGAAGTTGATACAGTCACAACTGAATCATAATGGATGAGATATTTACGGCAAAGCTGTTAAAACATTGAATAAAATATGGGAAGAGCAAAAGCAGATGTGATTTTATTCTTCAGAGCTGAAGCTTGTAAAGTATGAGATAGCATGAGTAATAATCACAGGTTCTGGTTCACAATGCATTAATAAATATTGATACGGTGCCAGTGCTGAAACTTTCCAGATACCAAAATAAAGTGAGAAAACATGCTCCTGCATTATGGATTGCTAAGAAATGGCAAGGCACACATGGCAGTGCATCCATTCTGCTCTGCCACCCCCCAGCCCATCTCTCACACTCCTCGACTTCGGGCCTGAACAAAGCCTGCCAGTCCCAGTGCCACAGCTGCCACAGCTGCCACAGCTGCCACAGCTGCAGCTGCAGCCCAGGGCACGGCTGCAGGGCTCTGGGGCTCTTTCAGTGCAGAACTCAACACCAGCTCTGCCTCTCTCAGGGCTCCTTCCACGCTGGATGCCAGGGAAAAGGTGAGGGGCTGCCCTGGGAGGAACATTCCAGCTCAGCCCAAAGCCCCTCCTTCCAGGATGCTCCAGAGCTGCTGGTGACACACTCCTCTCCCTCCTCGGGGACGAATTTCAGCTGGAATACTGCTCCCAGCCTGAGCAGACACGGGGATTTGTGGCTGCAGCTTCACCCACGGGATAAGGTGGTGTAAAACCAACACAAAGCTGAACGAGAAATAAAGACACGACAGAAAATCTGACTCAGCTCCCCTCCTACCTGCTCAGACACATCCTAACACGCCAGCTAATGTGTGTTTGCACACATGAAACCCTCCACAAGCCTGCACAGCCCTTCTGGGGTGGTTTTCCTGCAAACCCATTAGTCAGCCTGAATGACTCCTGCTGCACGACTGAGGGACAGGCACCAGCCAAGAGCAGCTTCTCCCCAGCAGAGCTGCTTGCTCACCTTCCCCCTGCACCTGGGGAACCCAGACCTGCTGCAGCACGTTCCACCTCTGCACTGCCTCCCTCCAGCTCCCACCAGAGACAGGGACTCTGGAATTCCTCACTCCGATCAGTGGATGGCAAGCACTCACTACTGTGTGAGCCATCAGCTCTATGAAATCACATAATTACACGTTATCTGATTCATTTTCCAGAAATTTCCAGCCTCTACTCCTGGGAAAGAGGAAATACATATATATAAACATATATATCACCATCCATTCTTTCCCAGAATGGATATCATTTCCCTGTGACTTACTACTGTATACTGGTTTTCATTAATCATCAATTTAAATCTCAAAAGAAAGAAACGATAACACCAAACCTCACTTCCCTGAATTAAAATCTCTCTCAGAGGATGTCATTTTCTAATTTCAACCATGAAGCAGATTTATGCTGGAACGACTTTATTGTGGCTGGTGAGATGCAGGGAATGTTCTGGTGATAATTCCACAGCCTGTGGAATTCAAAAAGTTCCTTTCGCCAGGCCTTGGAAAAATTACCTTCAGAGTGGGAATCTTGTCCAAGACAATCTCACAGCTGGATTTCCCCTCCCCACACCAGCTGCAATCCGTGGCTTTATAAATTCATCCTCAGAACCTTTGGGATGGACACCAGCTGAGGTTATTTTAGAACAGACCCCAAGATTTTCAGGATGGGTAATTCTTTATTTCTTACAGACCACAGGATGACTGAGCACCTGCTCTGATGCAGGTCTGTAGCTCCTTCAAGCACAAATAATTAATAATAATAAAATTTTCCCAATCACATGATAAATTAGAATCCCAGAATCATTAGAGCTGGAAGGGAATTCCGAGATCATCAAGTCCAACCCTGGCCTGACACCACCACTGAAAGCAAACTGAAGCAAACATTTCTTGCAAATGTTGATGAATGGGGCCTTAAAAAAAAAAAAAAAAAAGCCCTCAGTGAATGGGAAAGCAGCTGGGCTCTGGTGTGAGCTGGCCCAGCCCCTCTGCTCAGGATGGAGCTCTGGTCTCAGCCTGGAGATCCTGCCCTGCCCATCACAGCCGAGGCTCGGGATTTCCTCAGTGCCCCTCAGGTGCCTGCACTCCAGTGTCTCATCGGACACAGCTCAGAGCCAGGGAACCCAAGGGCACTTCGTGCTCCTGTGGGAGGAGATTTTGAACCCCAAAATGCTGCAGCCTGCCCTGAAAACCCCCCCAAGGGTTTGCCCACATCCCGCATGAGGCTCTGCACATCTTTAACGCTGTTATCCACCAGTCTGACCCACATCTCTTGGGAATCAATGCCGTTATCGATAGTAAACTGCGGCAGCTGATGTAGGTTCCTGTGACATATGGACTGCTGTCCACCAGGTACTGAACTGCAGCCACTAAACTCATTTCGCTGGGATCTCAGCTCCAAATGGAGCATTAGGGATAAACGGTCAGTGCTTTAATGGTCATTTCACACTTCATCATCAGCTCATCCATTCTCCGCACGTGCCACTTAAGTCTTGCGTTCCCTTCCCTCAAACAGATCAGAGCAAAAAGGAATGTGACAAAACAAATGTTGAGGAAAGCAACCTTTGCTTGTTGTTGGTGGGTGTTTTCCCCTCTAACTAAATGGCGAATTGTCCCATTATCCTCATTTCCTGCAAAATCTGGATCCGCAGGACCTTCAGCGCAGCACAGCAAAGCTCTGCCACAGTCAGCTTGTGTGTGGAGTGCTTCTGTTTTACATACTGACACGCATTTTAACATGGAAAAGGTCAGAGATGGAAACAGCACAGCTTGTTGCTGTGACAGCAGACATTTAACAGAAAGACTTCTGGACACACTACAGTTTAAAATAATTTAGTAAAATAATTGCCATGATTGATTTTTTAGGTCCCCGGGTTCATACCACACACTTTTGTGTGACAACTCCCTTCAGTGCTGTTTTTTCTTTCTTCTATTTTTTTTTTTTCCCTCTCCAGCAATGACAAGAAATGCATTTCAAATAAGTTCTGGGATGTTGTCAAAGTTTGCTCAGATTCACAAACTCCATCATTTGCTGGGTGGGAGCAGCGTGCCCAGCTGCTGCCAGCCCTCTGCCCAGCAGCAGGACGTGCCAGGAATCACCTGGATAAATTAAATTTGGGTTGCTGCCCTGCCAGTGCAGCCCAGCTTGTCAGGAATGCAGCCCCTGCCTTGCTGCAGAGAGACATTGCCAAAGCCACGGCCACATCAGGCCTGCACAGCACATCTGCCCTGAAATAATCAGGAATTTAGTGCAAATGAAAGCCAGGAAGTGTCTTATGTTTGGGAGGAAAAGGGATTGGGAGATGTCAGAAATAAGCAAAGCTGATGAACTTCAGAGAAGCACAGAGTCCATTCCATGGAATCCCACACAGCCCTGATGCCCCCACTGAAGTGAATTTGGGCACAAGGATCCCTACAACATTAAACACCACGTGGTTTATATTCTGGATTTGTTCTGCAGTCAGTGGAGGCAAAGAGAGGGGCCTGAAGAGAGCCTCAGTGCTCTGGTGAGCAAAGATCTGCTGAGCTTTGTGGAGAGATTTGGTACAAGCCAGCAGGAAACCCCCTAAACTGACTGAAGGAAATAGCACAAGATTCATTAAACAGGGAATTGGAAATCCAAACTCAGGCCACAGCAGAGGCCTGCAGCAGAAAGAAATCAGAAAGAGTTTTGCTTTCATTTTTAAGCATAAGAATTCTATTAAAAAAAAAAATAAAATCTCTATTCTCATCTCCAGTCTGGACCTGGACCAATGAAATTGGATGCCTTTCTTAGCTATAACTTTCATCAATGATAATTCAGAAAAAATCCAAGTAGATATGTGTACAGAAAAGATGATTTTGATGTTTCACTTTTCTCAAGCAGCACGTGTTGGCTTACAATGACAAAATGCTGATCATGTGTATCCATATGAAATAAAACAGTACAGAAATACCAAAGATGGCCAAAACCTCTCTCAAGTCTGAGAGAGGTTTTTTTTTCCTTTTTTTTTTAGTAAAAATTTTTAATAAATAAATTTTTTTTGTTTATTTTTATTTTTATTTTTATTTTTATTTTTATTTTTAATGTAATTTTAATTTAATTTAATTTAACTTTATTTTATTTTATTTTATTTTTTATTTTTTATTTTTAATAAATAAAAATTTTTAAAATAATTTTTTTAAATAGAACAAAAATCTTCAAAAGTGGATTTTTAGAGCATAATTCCAACGGCACTTTTAAAAACAACTGTAAGAGCACAAGGAGTAGATTGACCAGAATGAAAACCTATTTTGAGATCTATCTCAGTGAAAACCCCAGGTCATCCTGGTGCTGATGTTTGGAGTTCAAAGGGTGAGAGCAGCAGCTCTGAGCTTGTCCCTGCTGCCCCCGGAGCCTGCCAGACCCCAGAGCACCACGGGCAGAGGGGTTTGCACTGAGCCCCCGAGCTCGTGCAGTGCCACAACCCACCCTTGTCCTCCCCAGCCATCAGCCCCCAGCAGCTGGGAGAGCACCCCTGGCTGTGTGTGGGGGGAAAAGTGGGAGCTCAGCTTCTGTCCTGAGGAGAGGGGAGTCCTTGGAGAGGGTTTGCATGAGAGTCTGGACCAACAGTGTTTATTTCACCTCCCTGCACCTCGGCACTCATCCCAGAGCTGGGCTGCAGCCCCTCCCTCCTGGTCTGATGTGATGGGGCAGCAGCAGATCAGCAGATCAGCCCTTCCCTTGTGCCAGGGGGGATCCCTCCCCCCCTCCCTCCCTCCCTTCCCTCCAGGCACTCTCCTCATCACTGAACCTGGAGCTCCCATCCCACAGTCTCAGTATTCCAGCATGAGATTGTTGAGCTCCCATCCCGTAGTCTCACTGCTCCAACATGAAACTACTGAGTTTCCATCCCACAATCTCACCATTCCTACATGAAACTGTTGAGCTCCCATCCCATAATTTCACCATTCCTACATGAAACTGTTGAGCTCCCATCCCATAATTTCACCATTCCTACATGAAACTGTTGAGCTCCCATCCCATAATTTCACCATTCCTACATGAAACTGTTGAGCTCCCATCCCACAGTTTCACCATTCCAACATGAAATTGTTGAGCTCCCATCCCATAATTTCACCATTCCTACATGAAACTGTTGAGCTCCCATCCCATAATTTCACCATTCCAACATGAAACTGTTGAGTTCCCATCCCATAATTTCACCATTCCTACATGAAACTGTTGAGCTCCCATCCCATAATTTCACCATTCCAACATGAAACTGTTGAGCTCCCATCCCATAATTTCACCATTCCAACATGAAACTGTTGAGTTCCCATCCCATAATTTCACCATTCCTACATGAAATTGTTCAGCTCCCATCCCTCAGTCTCACTGCTCCAACATGAAATTGTCTAGCTCCAGTTTCACCATTCCTACTTGAAACTGTTGAGTTCCCATCCCATAATTTCACCATTCCAACATGAAATTGTCGAGCTCCCATCCCATAATTTCACCATTCCAACATGAAATTGTTAATTCCATCCCATAATTTCACCATTCCAACATGAAACTGTCGAGTTCCCATCCCATAATTTCACCATTCCAACATGAAATTGTTGAGTTCCCATCCCATAATTTCACCATTCCAACATGAAATTGTTAATTCCCATCCCATAATTTCACCATTCCAACATGAAACTGTTGAGCTCCCATCCCATAATTTCACCATTCCAACATGAAATTGTTAATTCCATCCCATAATTTCACCATTCCAACATGAAACTGTCGAGTTCCCATCCCATAATTTCACCATTCCAACATGAAACTGTCGAGTTCCCATCCCATAATTTCACCATTCCAACATGAAATTGTTAATTCCATCCCATAATTTCACCATTCCAACATGAAACTGTTGAGCTCCCATCCCATAATTTCACCATTCCAACATGAAACTGTTGAGCTCCCATCCCATAATTTCACCATTCCAACATGAAATTGTTCAGCTCCCATCCCTCAGTCTCACTGCTCCAACATGAAATTGTCTAGCTCCAGTTTCACCATTCCTACATGAAACTGTTGAGCTCCCATCCCATAATTTCACCATTCCAACATGAAACTGTTGAGTTCCCATCCCATAATTTCACCATTCCAACATGAAATTGTTAATTCCATCCCATAATTTCACCATTCCAACATGAAACTGTTGAGTTCCCATCCCATAATTTCACCATTCCAACATGAAATTGTCGAGCTCCCATCCCATAATTTCACCATTCCAACATGAAATTGTTAATTCCATCCCATAATTTCACCATTCCAACATGAAACTGTCGAGTTCCCATCCCATAATTTCACCATTCCAACATGAAACTGTCGAGCTCCCATCCCATAATTTCACCATTCCAACATGAAATTGTTGAGCTCCCATCCCATAATTTCACCATTCCAACATGAAGTTGTCGAGCTCCCATCCCATAATTTCACCATTCCTACATGAAATTGTTAATTCCATCCCATAATTTCACCATTCCAACATGAAACTGTTGAGTTCCCATCCCATAATTTCACCATTCCAACATGAAATTGTTGAGCTCCCATCCCATAATTTCACCATTCCAACATGAAATTGTTAATTCCATCCCATAATTTCACCATTCCAACATGAAGTTGTTGATTCCCATCCCTCAGTCTCACTGCTCCATCACGGACTCGTTCTATTTCAGCCACCACACGAGTGCAAATCCTGCTGGACGCATCTGGAAGTGCAAATACAGCAGGGAAGGGCTCGCACTGAAAGAGGAGAACTTTGGGTGAGGTGTGGGAGGGGCTGGGATGGAATTCCCAGGGCAGCTGTGGCTGCCCCTGGATCCCTGGCAGTGCCCAGGGCCAGGCTGGGTGTTGGGACAGTGGAAGGTGTCCCTGCCATGGCGGGGCCGGCGTGAGATGAGATTTAAGGTCCCTCCCGACCCCACCATTCCACAATCCCACACTGCACGAGGTTCGGCCCTGGAAAACCCTGGGTCTCAGCAGGTTCCTGGTGGAAACACAGACCCAAGGCATTGCCCCACCCTGCTGAAGCACCTGGGCTGCACAGCACCCATTTTACAGCTAAACCAGGATTTGTTCCCTTCCAAGACGCGACACGGCCGATTTGTGATGCCATTGCTGGTGCAAACCATTACTGATATGAAATGTAATACTTAAATACACACTGCAGCTTTGACTTCTCTCTCGTTCTCAGCATACTTAATTCTGACAGCTCTAAACAAATGTCAAACTTGCTTTCAATTTCCTCCCTCCTCCTCCCCACACTTTGTGCTGGTGCATTGCTAACAGAATTAAAACTTGAAAATAGCCTTAGGCTTTCCAACCACTTTTGAGCGGGATCGGAGGCTTTTGTCTATTTCAGAATAAAAACTCAAAGATAGTAATTTTGCCGTATTTTTAAATAATAAACCAACCAATGTTCATAGCTAAAATGGGCTGTAAAATGCAAAGAACAAAACAAAAAAACAAAACAAAAAAAAACCAAACCAAAAACCCACCAAGAAAAATGGATACCATATTGCAAAGGAAAAAGAGTTAGATTGTCATGAATCTGAAAGGAAATCAATAGGACAACTTTGGAGACCCATTTCAATCTGTTGTTGACATTGTTTTCTAGTAGTAATTTTCTCAAAATGTTAACAGTATTGAGTTTGCTTATTGATTCTATTATTTTTGACCTTGCATTAGTGTGGGCTAATCTTACATGCCATAAAATTTCCTTTCACGGCTAAAATTATTGTAAGGCTCTGGGGGAAAGTTACAATCAGGTCACAGCCCCCTTAGGATTTTGATGAGCAGATAACTGGCAATAATGAGTTCTTCTCCCTTTCCAGATACCTTTCTGTTGCTTCTCACAGGCTTCAGGCAGCATTGTCATACAAGTGATCGGAATATTGGCCAAAATCCCAAAATCCCAATAAATTCAGGGTCTCCTGTGCCCGGGGTGTGGCTGCAGAGCTCGTGGCATCACCAGCTGCTGCAACATTTCTGATTCAGCAGCAAAAAGGTCCTCTCCACTCCATAACAGCAAAAACCACAACATAAAGAGACTGAGATTATCCTCACTGCATAAATTTATGCCCTGTATTCTTATCCACACACCTGTGAGACCTTTTTTTTTCATTCCCTCCTCCTGAAGCATTAATTACAGAGCCTTTATTTTTCCTCAGGATTCCTGTATTAAGTGCTCAGAAGGGGCAGTGCTAAATTAATCAGCAGCTGCTCCATGGTTCAATAGTTTAGCAGCTTCCCAGTACTTAAACATTTCTCAGAAGACAAAGCCATTTGTTTCAGGGAGGATCTTCTGTGGCTCCCGACTCTCTGAATTCTCCTGAGCACAGAAAGGGAAATTTCAACTTCCAAGCTGCACACAAAATGCTAGACCGGACCCGTGCCTTTGCTCAAAATCTAATTTTGTGAGCAAACTGCATGCAGTTTTGGGGTTAAACTGCTATTTTCCCAGCACCACAAATAGCCTGACATTTTGAGTTCCTCAGCTACAGCAGGCACCCAAACAGCCCACAGCCAGGCTGGTATCAAAAGGAGATATTTTGGATTCTGCAGCCTCAGAAAGGTCTAGACAGAGGCAGATGTTCCTCATGAAAGGAGCTTCAGAGCAGACACCAGAGCCAGGCTGAGTGCCCTGCTGGAGGGAGCCTCCCCAGGGAGATTTATCTTTGAGGCTTTTAGCCTCCAGCTCCCTTTTTAAAGGTATGGATTTCCCTGGAAACAGCAGAGCTCCATTAAAAGTCACAGGTGCCCTGGAGCTCTGCTTAGAAGATTACCTCAAATTTCATTTAATAACAGGCCTGAAACTTGAGACAAATTATTTATTACAACGGGCGATATTTTTGCCTGTTTTTCCCTCATGGTCATCCTAAGTGCTAAAAGGGCTCCATAAAAATTAAAAATGATAGCAGCTTACCCTGTTCTGCTGATGAAGAGTTTTTCTTTGAACCATCTTTAAAGGTGATATATAGTTCCAAGCAAGCCTTCCATGTAATCCTAAAATAAACCAAGGAGCATTTCATCCCAGTTCATCCCTGGTTAGTTCATCCCAGCCTCGTGTTCTGGTTTTAGTTTTGATGTCCAAACCTGACAGCAGCAATCTCTACAGGAACACAGAGCGTGCACAGAAAGGCAGGAATTAGGACTAGACCAGACAAAAATGACAGATTTTTGTACGGGTAGGGTTTGGAAAGTTCATCAAGAGAAATGGCAAAAAAAATCTGAGCAGAGAAAGAATTTTCATTTTCTAGTAGACAGTTTGGAAATTTCTGAAAGATTCACCCTCTTGCTCTGCATTTTGATTAGGAAAAGCACCCCCAAAACCTTTGTTCTAAAGAGAGTCCTTAGAAACAAACACAGGTAAAAGGGTAGGGAGTATATTTATGAGTAAAAGTTGTGCCTTTGAAATAAATTTGAAAAAAATTTCAAAACAAGATGAGAACTCTGTTAAAAAAATCCATATCAAATCAGAGTTTTCTTAGAAAGCTGTTGCTCCTTTTCCTCCATAAATGAGATTAGTGGGCACACACTTGTTGAACATTTGGGTTTTACTGGATCAGTATTTCCCCACTGAAAATAATTTCATTGCTATCATGTCACAAAGTATTTCTGTATTAAATCAGATGGGAGAAGTTTAATTTTGCCTTCATTAAACCTGTGGGTTTTTCTAGATTAACAAGAGCTATTAGAGCTTTTGCTCCTTACTTTAAACAACTTCAAAAGACGCTTCGTTAACGACAAGAAGAGAGCAAGAAGTCACATAATGAAAAATTCTTTCACTGCAAGGTCTCTTGTTGTCCCTGGAATTTGAGGAAACAGCTTTCATCCATCGAGCTGGAAATGCCATGAGCACTCCAGCACAGTCCTTCAACCCACTAAGAAAATACTTGAGCACTTACTTAAATATTATCCAGGTTGTCTAATCTGTGTTGTCTACTTCTGCTGTTATTACATTTTTGTGGTATTGGAGAAAGAACAAAGGAAGGAAAAGTTGGAGAAGATTTAAAGAAGCATGAAGCCAAAATTACTTACAAGACTGGAATGATTTTTTGTTTTTTAACCTCAAGGGGGAAAAGCATTTTCCAAGACCTAATTTGATAAACAATCAGTTTTGTTTCTCTGCAGCCCAGTTTAAAGGAATTCAAGGAATCAAAACAGAGAGAGAGATGTTCCCCATTAAAATGACACGGGCGTGAGCATCTTGTGATTTTTGCTGTAGGAACCCTCTCAAACTCAGACACAAAGGTGAGACAAGCCCCAGCCAGACCTCACAACACCCACCACAGGAGCTTCCAGGAGCTCTGACATGCAGGAACAATCCTCATCAGAGGGCTCCTAGCAGGGAATTCCAGGGAACTCGAGCTGCTCAGCAGGGGCACAGGCCCCATTAGGTCTAAGTGGAAGCTGACAGAATTTAGGGGATGAGTCTCCCTTGAGCTACGACGATCCTGCTCGTCCCTGGCAGTGCAAATGCACCTTAAAGAGAGCATAAATCACATTCAGGGACGGCCAAAAAGTTCCCAAAACCAACCGTGATCAGCGCTGAGACCTGAGCTGCAAAGTGACCTTCAGAGCATTTCTCCTTTCCCCAGCAGCACGGGGATGGAGCCTGGTGTCCCCCAAGCAGAAAGTGACAACTTGCCATCAGCCTCTGCCTCAGCTCACAGGTCCTGCAGCCTCCCGTGCCCGTCTCCTTGAGTGTTTTGTTCGTCTGTTGTGGGTTTTATTTGTTTGTTTGCTCTAAAATGCATTTATTTGGTTTCTATTTTGTTTCCACTCCAGCTATATTTAAGGATTATCCTAAGGGGTACCAAACCCAGACTCTCCCTTCTCTACAAAACCTCCTGCATGAAATCTGAGAAATCTCCATCTTTCTAAAGCCATTTTCAAGTTGGGGACCTCATGTCCCACAGGTTTCAATCCATAGAGGATTTGCCAGTTTATAATGCCATTATTAGGTGGTTAAATTTTACATCTTCCAATAATCAGCAAGCTGCAAATTTTACATTTGAAATTCAGGGGGGTGAAGAGGAGAGAGCTGAGAGAATTGCAGAGAACTGCCAAGGGCGCCTGTGTGTCTCACCTCTGTTCACTTCTGTCATTATAATATTCATATAACACGTATAAAAATATAAATAATAAATAAATATGCACATATCTAGTAGTGATAAGGTAGAAAACTGTCCCTTTATTTGCAAGGCAGAGGCCAGGCAGAGCCAAGCAGCACTGGTGGGATAAAACTTCAGAGAAACGCCCCCAGAATGGGTGCTGTGGGAGAGGCAGGGGAGAAAGGAGCCTGGGGAAGCAGCTGTGGGTTCAGAGCTACAGGGGCAGCAAACAGCAGCCCCTGCACCTCCCTGCAAAGGCACAGACCCCTGAGCCACGGCGTGAGCTCCCCTAACCCAACCCACCCAGCTCCCACCCTGCCACAACCCCAAAGCCACCCCAGCCTGGCCCTGGGGCTTTTCCTGTTGAGGAAAGAAGGACAAGAAGCCCCAGGCCAGGGCGGCGTGGCCGTGCAGAGCCCCCTGCTGCAGCCAGGGCTGGGGGCTCTGCTCAGCAGCCTCAAACAAACACCCCCTGCCCGAGGAGTCACCCAGCCTGACAGTGCCAGAGCAGGGAGCACAGGCAGAGGCTCAGTGACTGGGCTCAGTGGTAATAATTGGGCTCAGGAGTCAATAACTGGGCTCAGTGTTCAGTAACTGGGCTCAGTGTTCAGTAACTGGGCTCAGGAGTCAATAACTGGGCTCAGTGGTAATAACTGGGCTCAGTGTTCAATCAATAACTGGGCTCACGGTTCAGTAACTGGGCTCAGTAGTCAATAATTGGGCTCAGTAGTCAATAACTGGGCTCAGTGTTCAATCAATAACTGGGCTCAGTGTCAATAACTGGGCTCAGGGTTCAGTAATTGGGCTCAGGAGTCAATAACTGGGCTCAGTAGTCAATAATTGGGCTCAGTAGTCAATTACTGGGCTCAGGAGTCAATAATTGGGCTCAGTGCTCAGTAACTGGGCTCAGTGTTAATAACTGGGGTCAGTATTCAATCAATAACTGGGCTCAGTGTCAATAACTGGGCTCAGGGTTCAGTAACTGAGCTCAGTATTCAGTAACTGGGCTCAGTGTTCAGTGACTGGGCTCAGTGTTAATAACTGGGCTCAGTAGTCAATAACTGGGCTCAGTGTCAATAACTGGGCTCAGGGTTCAGTAATTGGGCTCAGGAGTCAATAACTGGGCTCAGTAGTCAATAATTGGGCTCAGTAGTCAATTACTGGGCTCAGTAGTCAATTACTGGGCTCAGTATTCAGTAACTGGGCTCAGTGTTAATAAGTGGGCTCAGTAGTCAATAACTGGGCTCAGTAGTCAATAACTGGGCTCAGTGTTAATAACTGGGCTCAGTGTTCAATAACTGGGCTCAGTAGTCAATAACTGGGCTCAGTGTTCAATCAATAACTGGGCTCAGTGCTCAGTAACTGAACTGAACATGGGCTCCTTCTCTGCCTGTGCTCTCACAGCAGGTTCTGGCAGTGTTACCAGCACCCCAGCTCCCCAGCACACCTCTCCTTGTCTGCACACGCAGCCTCTTGTGTTTCTGGGAGCAGCTCCTGACTCGTTATTAACCTGACATTTCTCCCAATTTCCCCTGTTCCCCCAGCCCCATTATTATCAAACAGCTCTGCTGTGATAGACTGCTGATCCTCATCTTCACATTGATTAATCTCATTTTCACATGCATCACCCTGATTTCCAACATCTCCAGCTCAGGCTTTTCACAATGACTCATTTGCCAGACAGATTTTCCTTGCTGGAATCATCCCCAGCGTGGGAATGTGCTGGAGCAGTTTCAGGTACGAGGCCATATTTTGTGCAGCTAGATTAGGAAAAGTCAGAAATGCATGTTCAGAACTCAGCAGAAGCATTCCAAACCCCCAGGCGTGTGGGGAATAAACTGGATCTGTCCCACAATCTTTGCTTCCCTCTGTCTCGGGGAAGGAATATGCCAATCATGCTTGGGTTTGATCCTTATCAATGGGATTAAAATGCAATTTATTTTTTGGGATTAATTTGTAGATTAAACAGAGTCATTTTATTACTTTTATCTCGGACATCTAAAATATTTAAGTATTTAACATTACCGAGTTAGCTAAATAAATCTTTAATTTAGCATAATTAGATTTGTTTAAATTAAGAAATGCATTGATATTGCAAAATAGTTTCATATTCATTTAGAACACTAAATTAGAACTTTAAATAACTTGCAGTTTCCCCTGCTTTCCCGGTGTACAGGTCATGAAACACACTTATCTAGCACTAACCCAGACCTCACAACTTTTTCAGCACAGCAGAGGCTGTGCTGGCACGGAGAGGAGGCACAGAGAAGGCTCTGGCAGTGTCCGGGAGGAGGTTTGCAGGGCTGGGGTGATGCCCAGAGCTGGGCTCCAGCAGGGTCCCACTGAGCCTGGCTCCCTGCAAGCTCTGCAATTAGGCCTGGCCCAGCTCAGAAATCAGCTGTGGCACCCAAATCCTGCTCCAGAGCCAAGCTCCAGCTGCTGAGGGGAGCTGGAGGGAGGAGCTGGAGTGGGCTCGTGTGGGGCAGAGGGGAGGGCTTGGCTGGGGTCAAAGCTGCACCAGGAGGGGCTGTGGAAGAACCATTTCCCCTCTTTTTGCTGCCCTAAAAAAAAAAAAAGACAGAAAACCACTGCCAGAACCTTCTGCTGCTTTTCCTCAGCAGCAGCAAGCTCCAGCCTTCCCACAGCAAAGCTGGTCTGTGGAAAAAGGAAGAGGGAAGGGGGGCAGGAGAGGAGAGAGGAGAGGCTTTGGGGTATCCTCAGTGTGGCCTTCCAGTGCCTGGAGGAGCTGCAGGAAAGGTGGAGAGAGGGGATGGACAAGGGCTGGAGGGACAGGACCCAGGGAATGGCTCCCACTGCCAGAGGGCAGGGCTGGATGGGAGATTGGGAACTGGGAATTGTTCCCTGGGAGGGTGGGCAGCCCTGGCACAGGAGCCCAGAGCAGCCGTGGCTGTTCTGGATCCCTGGCAGTGCCCACGGCCAGGCTGGAGCAGGCTGGGACAGAGGAAGGTGTCCCTGCCATGGCAGGGGTGGGATGGATGGGCTTTGAGGTCCTTCCAACCCAAACCATTCCATGATTCTGACTGTGAGAAGGCCCATTCAGATGTGGAATTTTGGCAAAGCCACCTTAACTCATCCAATCTTTCCTCATCTTGTAGATTTGTTCAGGCGTTCCCCCAAGCTCTTTTTCTCACAGCAGCCCTGGCCAGAACAGAAGGATTGTTCCCCATGTCCTGGAGGGCAGGGTGGGTTTTCCTCTGCTCCAGCTGTATCCCCAGAACAGCTCTGGTGACTCTCACTCCCCTCATGCCCTGCAGGAACTCCTCCAAGCACTTTCCATTCCCTCTCCTTGCCCAGCTGATTTTCTCACCGAGGTGCAGGACCCTGAGTTTGCCTTTCTTGAGCTGCATCCTTTTCTCCAGGTTATTTCCCCTGCTTGTCTCACGTGGAATTGTATCCCTGCCTCCCCCAGCCCCCTCAGCCCGTGTCACTGGAGCAGCAATAAGCACTTTCTCTGCTCCATCACACAGATCTCTAATGAAATATCACCAGAGCTACACAAACCACTTAACATCTCCCTCCAGCTCTACAGGGAACCATTGAGAAGGGTTTCTGAAGGGAATTTTTGGACTGATTGGCGTTTCCCTCTGGGCCAGGCTGTTTCCTGGGATGTCCTGTGAAGCTCTCCCAAAATCCTGTGCTGAAGAAACTGACACTACCCCCAGGGAATGGCTCCAGTTTTATTTTGAAAGGCAACTACTCCAAGTTTTGAGGTGCTGGCAGGGCCCGTCAGTATTTCCACCTGCTATTTTTATGTCTTCTGGATGCAACAAAGCAATATTAAAAAGCTGGGTCTATCTATCAGCTGTCAACTTCTCTTCAAGGCTCTCACCAATTCAAATCGATTGAAATGATATTGCAGGATGGTGTTCAGCTCAGCCCTCACACGAGCTCACACCTGCACCCTTGCATGCTTCCTGCTAAATTCTGCTACATTAAATTGTGCTTGCATATTAATGAGCTTACATCCAGGTTTTTAATCTATGGGAATGGGAGTGGAGATCCTGTGCTTTGCTCCCGGAGCTGAATATGGGACTGACAAGGAATGTGCAGGATTTTGGGCTGATAAAACTGCAAGTTTTTTCCCCACAGACTTTTTTTTAGTATTTCTCCACATAGAGGAGGATATGAGCCAGGTTCATCCATAGAATGACAGTGGCATGAAAAGATTCTGGTTCAGCTGCCCACATGCCATGGAATTATGGAATGGTTTGGGTTGAAGGAACCCCAAAAGACCGTCTTGTTCCAGCCCTGCCATGGCAGGGGCACCTCCCAGTGTGCCAGGCTGCTCCAGCCCCAGTGTGCAACCTGGCCTTGGGCACTGCCAGGGACCCAGGGCAGCCACAGCCTTCTGGGGTTATTCTGTGGTTATTTCATGGTTATTCCTGTGGTTATTTCATGGTTATTCCTGTGGTTATTCTATGGTTATTTCATGGTTATTTCTGTGGTTATTTCATGGTTATTTCTGTGGTTATTCTATGGTTATTTCTATGGTTATTTCATGGTTATTTCTGTGGTTATTTCTGTGGTTATTTCTGTGGTTATTCTATGTTTGTTCTATGGTTATTTAATGGTTATTTCTATGGTTATTTCTGTGGTTATTCTATGGTTATTTCTATGGTTATTTCATGGTTATTTCTGTGGTTATTTCATGGTTATTTCTGTGGTTATTCTATGGTTATTCCATGGTTATTTCTATGGTTATTCTATGCTTATTTCTATGGTTGTTTAATTATTATTTCTATGGTTATTTCATGGTTATTCTATGGTTATTTCTCTGGTTATTTCATGGTTATTTCTGTGGTTATTCTATGGTTATTTCATGGTTATTTCTGTGGTTATTTCATGGTTATTTCTGTGGTTATTTCATGGTTATTTCTGTGGTTATTTCATGGTTATTTCTATGGTTATTTCATGGTTATTTCTGTGGTTATTCTATGGTTATTCTATGGTTATTTCTATGGTTATTCTATGGTTATTTCTGTGGTTATTGCATGGTTATTTCTGTGGTTATTGCATGGTTATTTCTGTGGTTATTTCTATGGTTATTTCATGGTTGTTCTATGGTTATTTAATGGTTATTTCTGTGGTTATTTCATGGTTATTCTATGGCTATTTCTGTGGTTATTTATATGGTTTTTCTGTGGTTATTTCTATGGTTATTCTATGGTTATTTCTATGGTTATTTCATGGTTATTCTATGATTATTTAATGGTTATTTCTATGGTTATTTCATGGTTATTCTATGGCTATTTATGTGGTTATTTCTATGGTTATTCTGTGGTTATTTCTATGGTTATTTTGCACTCATCCAGCAGGGAAGGCTCAGCAGGAGTTTAGGATTATGGAGATATTTTAAACTGATCATTTTCCTGTCCCAACACTACAGCCAATCCTCTCTCCTTCATGTGCAGATCTGTGCCTGCCCCCAGCTGCATTTCCACCTGAGGCTGCTCCACAATTTCCACATTCCCTCTAGAATTCCTTTTACTCTTCTAATGGCCAGCCCCTCATTTTAGGAAACTCTTCTCATCCGATGACCCAGCTCTTAAAAACCTCACTTTAAAACCCCAGTCCATCAGTGCCTGCATTTTTCATGAACTTTGGGTGCATTTGGGCTCAAGGACAGCCCATTCTTTATTGGAACACGAGGAAACAGAGCCTAGCATGCCCATTCCTGTGCTATTAACAGATCGTTCCCTTCGATCAGGTGAAGGGGATCAAAAGCAGCATTTTCACCTCGATTGTCTCTGCAGCCACCAGGCCACAGGGGACACTGCCTGTGGTGGCATCGCTGGGGCAGGACAGGTTTCTTTGGTAACACCCTTAGTATTGCAGTGAAGATGCCTTAAATGTGTTTTTTTTTTTTTTTTCCTAAAAAGTGTTCATATTTTTGAGGAGCAGGAGGGAGCAGTGACCAAGCAGCCTCAACTTCTCCTGCTCAGTTATTCACCAATGAATAACAGTGAAGATGAATTGCAGTGAAGATGCCTTAAATGTGGTTTTTTTTTTTTTTTTTTCCTAAAAAATGTGCATATTTTTGAGGAGCGGGAGGGAGCAGTGACCAAGCAGCCTCAGCTTCTCCTGCTCAGCCAGTTATTCACCAGTGAAGCTCCACTGAACTGCCTCTGCAGCACTTTTAGCCTACAAGGGCCTCAGGACAGGGGCAGGTATCAAAAGGAAGGAATCACACATTTCTGACAGCCCATGAAGGGGACGTCACAAATCCATGCAGCTCCTTCTGTCACAGAAACACAGGGCAGCATCAGCAGGGCTGGCCATAATCCCCTTTTCTGTACCAAACAAACACACTTCTCATAGCACTCAAAGAGCAGATGAGCCTCCCTTCCCCTTGGTTTTCTCTAGGTAATATAAAATTCAGCATCCAAGGTGCTCTTTTAAAAGTAGGTTACCTCCCGATGAAAATAAGAGCTCGTATTTGTGCTGACAATAGTGGATGATGTTAGTGCTGTGCTGCCTGAATAAAAAAAAAAAATCACAAAACACCAAGAACAAAAGATCCCTTCCCTTCCTCACTAAAATTCCCTCTGTTTGGCTCAAGGACACCTTTTACCACTTGCAAGAAAACCCCCTCCCTCCCACCTGGCTGAATTGTGAACTGCAGAGCAGCACACTCATTTTCACAACGAGGCAGGGAAACTTTCTTTCTAAACAGCAAAGACTTGTAGGAGACTTTAATTTTTTTTTTTTTTTTTTTTTGGACATCTTTTTTCCCCCTGCAATAAAGCAAGCTGATTTTTCCAGCAAAGACCCATCTCCCGTGCGTGCCCCCGGAGCTGCAATTCCTCCAGTCCTCCCTGTAAGATCTCTAATCTCTCCAGTCAGGCACAAAAGCTGCTAATATAAATATTTGCAATACTCTCATGCGCTGGAGAGCCCTGAGTGATGAGCTGTGCTGTGACTTGCAGCCCACTGGCCGTGGGTGCTGTTTCCAGTCTGCAGCAGGAATGTGCTAGCCTGACAGAGAGCATTAAACAGCCAGGGGCTTTTACACAGGGCTAACTCCAGGCTCGGGCCACTTCCAGCCAAATGCTACCACGTGGAGCTGCTCCTCCTCACCAGGCTGAGTAAATCAGGGGCACTGAGTGGGCTGTGAGAGGCAGAGAACAAACGTGGATTTACAGAGCGTGCCCCCCCGGCGAAACGGGAGATTTGCTGCGGTTATTTTGGCCTTATTAAAGTGTAATATGAACGCCCGCGCCAGGAAATTTGTTATTCCAAAGACACTTCCACAGCAAAGAGAGCTATATTTAGAGCCAGTAAGCGTCCTGCGTTGCGTAAGGTGGCATTTGTGCCACGAGGGACTCGTGGGGCATCACTCACCAGTGACAGGAAGGCTCCTGGCTGCTTTTGCTGGGCTAATAAAGATCTCTGGAGAGCAAAATAAAGGGGGTGTCCTGGGGAGCTGCAAGTTCAGGGGGTTGCCTTTGTGGTTGGGTTTATTTCTTTAATGAAAATTGCTCTCTAAATTCTTTTAGTCAAAATTACTCATTGCTGTCTCCATGACTCTTCCTCCTGGTGTGGAAGGAGTTAAATTCTATCAAACCTTGAAAACAATAATAAATTAAATAAAAGCGCCAGATCAGCACTAAAATTTAGCTTTAAGAGTGGCCTGTTCCTGTTTGATGCTGTGCACAAGTTTGGCAAACTCGGGGTGAGGGCATGGGGCACTTGTGAGACAGAAATCATTGTTTATAAGTACAGAATGGATTTGAGCTCCTGCTTCTTCAGTGAGGCTGAGATTTCACAACTATTCCAAGACTGGGCTGGTTTTGGGCTATAACACACTGTAAATCAACTGTCCCTGGCACACCAAACAAGTTTCTTCTTTTCAGGAGATTTTTGGCAAGTGGAGTGTGATTCTTAGGTGCCATTTTTAGAAGAATAACATTGATAAAAGAGCAGAAACTAAAAATTTAGGGGGGAAAAAATGATATTAAACCCACTAGCTGTACCTCTCCCTAGAGTACCTAAATCCCTGGTGAGGAAAAAAAAGTCTGGCTATCTTCTATGAACTTTCCAGCAGTGTCATCTTGTGATTTCTCCCCACTCTGGGACAGACTCAGCCCCTTTCCCCACTTGCCAGAGTAGATCTGACTGCCTGGGTTCTGTTCCCTGTCCTAGTTCAAAGCAGTTTTGTCAGTTTGATGACTTTTCCTTATTTTTGCTTTGGAACTGCTCCTGACCAGCCACGAGCTTTGCCATCCCGGGGCCTGTCCCACATCGGCTTTCCCTGTGTCAGCTCAGTCGGGGTAAATCAATCTGATTGTGAAAAACAGAACAAAACCCCCAAAGCCCCTCTAAAAAAAATAACCAAGGGCCCCAGCCCGGGGCCTCAGCATCCCCTGGCTCTGAGCTCTCCTTGCTGAGCCAGAATCCCCCAAAAACCTCCAAACCCCAAAGATTGCTCTGCTAAAATCTTACAGGAACGGCGAGCTGCAGAGAGAAACCTCTAAGAGGCTTTGCTGCTTGAATCACGACTTTTCCTCTAATTGGTTCCCCTATTTCCTCCCTTTTTGGCATTTTATCCCCCTCCAGCTCTTTGTCCCTTTCCTTTTCCAGCTGGGAGATGGTTTTGGGGTATTTAGGGTACCCCACATATGCTGACCGTTTCTGGTAGCTTTTGTTCCCTTAACGATGCTCAAATGAGTCTGGCAGAGAGTGAAATGATGTGAATTATTTGCGAATAAGAGGTGGCCACACCTGGCAGCAGCTGGCCACGGTCTGCAGGAGTTTTGCACAAAAGGAAAGCTCGGATCCCAAAAGTCAGCAAAGCAAAGGATCTCGGAGCTGGGGGGCTGGGAAGAGAACTCCTGGAGCTGCTTCTCGTTAAGATACAAGTGCACAATAAAATGGAATGCAGAAAATCAAATCTCCATGGTTTGTGGTGTTTTGCCATTTACCTTCAAGTTTTTTTCTTTTTTTTTTTTTTTTTTTTTTTTTTAAAGGCATGAGAAAATGATAAAGAGAAGAAACACAACCAAAGGACTGAGCAAAAAAAAACCAGCATGGGAGTAACAAAGACCACAGCCCCTCTCTCAGTCTGCTGAAAAGTCAAAGACATCCCCACACCACAACCCAGAGACTGAATTTTGTGGAGCTTAGGTTAGAAAACACCACCCAGACTTTCCAGCCCCTAAAAAAGCCACTCAGCCTTGTAAAGGAAACCTTTCTAGAAAACTGTACAGAGAACATTGCTTCCCTTTAGCAGAGCAGAACTGCTCTGCAACAGGCAAACCCAGGCGTTCTTTATCTTCTTCCTGCTCTGGAGAACACACCAAGGCGTTTTGGAGGTCTCAGCTCGGCCCTGACACGAGACCATCAGCTGCTCACAAGAGCCCAGGCCAGCCCAGGCAGCAGGGAGAGGAGGGATCTGCAGCACCCCAAGCTCTGAGAGGCAGCACTCAGTCACTGACACCCAACTCTGCCAGCCTGGAGCAGCTCCAGGTGAGCAGCACACCCCAGGTGAGATCTGTTCTGCACCAGCAGTGGGGCAGGAGAAGCCCCCACACAGCCCAGGGTCTGAGCTCTGCTTCCAGCCCAGCTGGGAGGACTCAGGGTGGCTTCAGCAAACACTGGAGCAGAAAATGAGAGCTGCCACAGCCTCTGTGAGATGGCTCCAGGCACAGTTTATCTCCCTCATCATTAACAATGCGTGTTCTGATGAGACACCACCATTGCAATCTGCTCCAAAAGCCCAAAATAAGATTCCAAACGTTTTATGCATATTGGCAGCCACGTATTCTCTGCAAACATGATTTTCCACTCAGGTCATAATGCCATCCTAAACTCTGAGTAAATTTCTGCAGCTAAGTTCTAAACCCCTGAAAGCAGCATTTTATAATGGAAATGCTGATCCAAGCTTAACCAGAGCAGCAAGAAGAGTGCCACACACTATAAAAATAAAAGTGAATCATAAAGCAGTTAAGGTTTGATTACTATAAAATACCTGGGCTTGAAATTTTCATTCAGGCTTGGGGTTTTTTTAATTACATCTCATGACCTAGAGATACTTTTTGGACAGATAACGTCTGGGGAATTAGATCAAAGATGCTTTTTGTAACTTCAGAATACAGCACTAATGTGTTCGATGGTCTCCTTGAAGCATAAAACACAAGACTTTGAAAGTTATTTGGGCTGCTTGTAAATAACAGTGGGAAGTGGAGCCTGCAATTAAAGAGAAACTCCTTCTCTCAACACCAGCCAACCAAAATTGAGATTTCTAGGGGTAAATTAAAAAAAAAAAAAAAAAAAAAAAAAAAAAAAAAAAAAAAAAAAAAAAAAAAAAAAAAAGGAAAAGCCTCCCAAGATTTCAAAGATGCCTGGTAGGAATATTTCTTAATTGAGCCATGCTTTAGAGCTGCATGGAATTGTTCTTATTAAAAATTGAATAAGAACAGAGGAGAAGAACATGGGAGCTTTTGAGAGATTAGAGCTTTGTAAGATTTACTTAAAAGGTTTCTATTAGACTTCAGGGGTTCTCTCACGTCGTAAAAGCTCAACTCTACACAAAATAATCTGAAAACTTGGGGTTCCAGCCACCAAGGCCTGCAGGCAGGGACTGGAACCCAAGAAAAGCCTTTCTCTGCAGGACAGTGGCTGTGCTGGGGCTGGACCCGTGTGTCTGCCTTGGATGCTGAATAACCAGCTTGTTTCTCAGCTTGGCAGGTCCATTTTCAACCCACACTTCTCCCTGGAAGTGGAAGTTCTGATTCAACTCTTTGGGAGCTGTCCCAGTTCCCTGTTTCCCACCCCATTTCCAGTGGGTTTCCTTACCCTGACAACATCCCTGAATCTCAACATCCAGAGGGGACTAGAGGGATTCCATCTATTTAAAAAAAAAACCACTCTTCCCCAGGAAGAACAGGATATAAAACTTGGCTTAAAGTCACTGCAAACCCCGGCCCCCTTCTGGAGTTTTATCACCTTTCTCCACTACAGTTGCAGGTTTGCTTTGAAATCCTTAAAAACTCTCTCGTTTTGGAACCCACCTGCAAAAGTGGAGCTGGGAGATTGAGCAGAGGGAGACAAAGCCCCTCTCAGTCCTGGGCTCCCATCTGTGCCAGCCCCTCCTGCTCCCTGCCAAGCTTGGCATCATTGGCACTGATGCCTTGAGTTCTTGTTTTTCTGGTTCTCACATTCTGTGCTGCTTTAGTGTGCAGCTCTGAGCTTCACATTAAGTGTTAGCGAGTTCTCCTCACAGGGTAGAGAGACAAAACAATTCCTTTTCCAGCTTGTGCAGGGACAAATGACCCAAACCTCAGGCCCAGGAGCACAAACAACGTGGGCTGAAGAGAGAAAAACAAGGATGGGACTGCATGGGCTAAAGCTGGGATTGGACAATGAACTCCAATGTGCAGATGGACCAAAACTTATAAAAGTGTGAAAACTCATGACCTGTCATCCATTTTTTGGGACCGTTTTGGTTCATCTTGGGTGCAGCCCTGGCTGGGCTCTTGTGCTGCCCAAGGTGGATCCATTGAGGCCTTTAAATAAATTAATTTATTCTTTAACTCTGTCCAGCCTCTGCTCTAGGTCAGCCTGCACAAGGCATTGGTTCACTTTGGGCATTTCACAAGTGAAACACTTTCCTGATCTGATGCCCCTCTTGCCTTCCCAGCTCCTTCACCTGGCTCACAGAACACTTTCCCCTTGGGGGTTTTTGTACCAAAATCTCCAATGCCACATTCCCAACCCATCTCCCTCTTTGCAGAGTTATTCCTGACTCTCCAGAACTACCAGTGGACAGAGGAAGCCTGAAAAAAAACAATGCTGAGTGTGGCTTGGGCTGATATGAAAGATATGTGGGAATAAAAATGCTGCTACCATTGGTATCACTAACAGCAATTACAGATTTCCTGCTTTGCTTTAGTTTGCATGGGAGCAGCTCTTCTGATCAATCAGGAATTTGTGGACTGCTGGGGAGAAAAAAAAAAAAAAAATAGAGGAAAAGCAAGAACGATGGGTTTTATCAGGAAATCTGGAGCACCCCAGGTTCCTGTGCCTGAGCTGGCACAGCCACAGAGCCTGAGGGGCTCAGGAGATCCCCAGCATCACTCCCCACCTCATATTTTGTTACTAAAATGCATTTTTAGGGCTCTGCCAGTGCAGTGCATAAACTCAGCCTCCCTGACAGCTTCCAGAGAGGGAGTTTGAAGCCTCCCCTGCTGCAGAGGTGGAGAGGGGCAGGAGGGGCTCCGGGGCACCCCTGGAACACAGCGAGTCCTGCTGTTCTCAGCCCAGCAAGGATTTACTGCTCGAACCTCAGAGCCCCCACCCTGAAAACCCAGAAATGATTAAAAGCAACTAAGTGGGAATAAAAGGATGCTCCTGCTGTGCCCAGCTCTTCTGGGAACTCCTCACTCCTGCAGTCAGTCCTTCTGGGAACAGCCTCAGAGCTGCTGCTGTGCCTGAACTTGCTGGAGATGGAGCCAAGCAAGGAACTGGAATGAATAATTTAATCTGGAAGTTCAAGGTTTTTATTTATGCTACATTTATCAGTAAACTATGGTTTGGCCTTGTGTTCTTTTCATTCATGACAATAAACGCCCTGGATTTTAAATTAGGGGGAAAAAGAGTAAGAGATGAAATAATTAAAAGGTAGGATGTGGTTAATGATAAAAGGGAGATAAATTAAAACCAGTTAGAAAAAACCTTTTGGGATAATTCACCAAAGAAAAGACACCAGGATGGGCTGCACAAAGAGAAATGAAAGCAGAGCCCACCAGCTGTACAAAAATCACTTTAAAGCAGTCTGAACAACCTTTCAGCAAATGTGAATGAAATCTAAACTTACGTGCAACAAAGTTTCTGGTTTTTGCCTTAAAAAAAAAAAAAAAAACTGACTGTTAATCATCTTACCAATTTAGGCATTTCTAAAAGTCTCCCTAGGAATATTCTCCTGTTTTAGAACCTTAACATCCCTCCTTAGAACGACACCACAGCAAAGGAAATCTGATTTTTGTGAAGTGCTAAACACTTCCTTAAAAGAACTGAAAGGGATTTTTAAGTTTTCAGCAGGGCAGGCTGCCTTGTAGTCACAGAATATTCAGCTGTGATTTCAACAGGAGAGCTCTGCTCTTCAGTGTTAGCTCACACAAACCATTGCAAGGCCCCCCTATTTCCTTGTACAGGACCAGAATAACTGGAAAAACTCATGTACAGCTTAGTTTTCTCTTTCTTTAACTGGAGATTATAAAATTATTGAGAATTTACTGATACTGGTCTAAAGAGTCACCTAAAAAGCCCAGATATAGTACAAGATATAATTAGAAAAAGCAGCAAATTTTTTTGAGGTAAACCTCATATAGTTATAGAGATATCTTTTTTTTTTTTGCCAATTAATTACATTTTAAGTGTTGGCTAAAGAGAAACTCCTGTAAAAAAGAGGAGTTTAAACTCCTTTAAAAAAGAAAAGCAGCCATAGAAACGGCAGACAATGAAAACTGTCAATTTTGGGGCAGTTGCTCACATAGCAACCCCTTGTGAGCCCAAATATGGTTTAGAACATATTTCTTGTAGGGGCTCTGCTCACACAAACCTTGTGCTCCCTGTTTGGGGTCATCCCCAGCTCGGGCACTGCTATTCTGCATCAAATCACTGCCACCCTAAATGCACCCCAGAATGGTGAAAATGTCAACATTTTGTGGGTGACAGATAAAAGTCTAGTGGGCAAAGTCTCCAGCTGCTGCTGCCATTCATTTTGATAAAACACCAGCCATGAATAATTAGTATTCATTTGCTCTAATTAAGGCAGCTCGCTAATGGGAGCTGGATTTAGAACGGGGTGGAGCAGATTCGTGGGGCGGGCACGGGGCTGCTCCCCAGGACAGGCAGGAGTGGGCAGGGATTGCAGCATTCCTCAGCTCCTCCAGATCCTGTGAACTCTGCCCAACGCAGAAATTCAGCAGGAATTCAGTCCTGAAAGAGCACAGCAGGTGCACAGAGGCTTTTCTTTATATATATAGATATATATATATAAATAAAATTATTATTATTATTATTATTGTCATTATGCAGTAAACGTGTGCAAGAGTGAACAAGCAGAGAACGGAGCAGGCAGGGGGATTTTACAGCTCTGCTGGGAGCTGAGGAGCTGTGCCCAGGGGCTGGAGCTGCCCAGAGAGGAGATGGAGATCCTCTCTCCTGTCTGTCACCACGTGGCTCATCATCATCATCATCATCATCATCATCATCATCATCATCATCATCATCATCATCATCATGCCCAAAATCACTCCCTGTGCCTCAGAGCATCATCCCAGCACTGCTGGGGCTGCCGAGCTTGGTGCTGGGAGCCCTTCCATCCTCCTGGGGCTCCAGGCAAGGCCCTGGATTCCCTTTAACCCCTGGCACATCACACACAGGGACATCTGTTCCCACAGCTCCAGCATTCCTGCCTTGGCATTCCTGAACCCCTCAGGTCTGAACCCCTTCTCTCGGGCACTGCTGGAGCACTCCTGATTGCTTGAGCTAAGCGGCAGCACTGCTGTGATTTCAGACACAACTTAGAAATTCCTTCTGCTTTGCCCTGCCCCTCTCCGCTCCGGGAACCGATGCTCCCAGCCCCAAAGGAGAAGGAAATCCCTCGTCCTGCTGGTGTCCAGCTCAGCTGAGGGGTGACACTGCTTGGAGCTGCTGCAAAGCTCATCCTGCACCAGTGTCCCTGTGCAGGACACGCTGGGAGAGAGGAGCAGCCAGCCCTGCCCAGGGATTCTGGCCAGCCCTGCCCAGGGACGCTGGCCAGCCCTGCAGAGCTGTGGCTACCAGGGCTGCAAGCCCCGGCACCGGGAATGCTGCAGGCAAGGCTGGGAGGGGGAGAAGAGAAACCAGGAGTCAAATCCCAGGACAGAGCTGGAGAAAGAAACAGAACCTGCGCTTGTCTTGTTCCCTCTAGAGGGGAAATCGGCGTTCTAGGGGATGTGGAGGGCTCTTGCAGAGCAGGAAGAGAGGAATTTGAGCTGGAATTTGAGATCACAATATGCCAGGTTAGCCATTTGAACCGGGTATCTAAAGCAAGTTTCACAATTGTATATATCAATACTTGTGGGCAGTATGCAGCCCAGTGATAACTGGAGTTGTGCAGGGAATAAGCAAATGATGCTTCATCTGTTGCATTATCGCTTGGGTTTTCTGTCCTTTGAAAATGGAAAAATTGTTGGCACTTTAAAAAATAATTCCCACTTAGGTTCCCCTTAAATGCCTCCCCTTCACTAATTCTTTTATGCTTTCTGTTAATTAAAAGGAAACAATTACACTCATTAAATCGGTGGAATTTACAATTCAACACCTCTGCCTTTAAAATGGTAAAAATAATTTCAAATTCTCAAAAAAAAAAAAAAAAAATCCCCCCAAAATTATTACTATTTACCCCAAATTCCACTTTTTTGTTCTCCTCTCTAAAATGCCATCTGGGAGAAGGCCAAATCACATATTAAGCATTTCTAAAGGGCTCAATAACACGATCAGGTTTGCTGTGGGAACGGCTATAGATTCTGCTCTGCACCAGTGTTAGTTGGCTCAGCTATAAAATATCTATATCTCTGTATCAATGATAGATGACCCGGGATAATAAAAGATCTTGACTTGCGTGTATGTTAACAATTAATGGGATGTATAATGTATCACACACTGTGTGTGGAAGGTAATAAAGAGGTGTAAATGAGAATTACACTGGTTAATTGGTGTCATTAATGGTTCTTTTGTTCTGCTAGAAAAGCAGTGTCTTATTCTGAGGATGATGTTGGAGGGCTGAGCGCAGAGCCCAGAGTTGAGATGAGTTAAAAATGCCAGCTCGGCTGGGAAGTGGCCTCTGTAGGGATCTGTCCTGGCGTGGATCCTGCTTAGAAATCCAGATTCCATCCTCTCAGCCGGGCTGGTTCCTCCTCCCAGCAGAGCCACGAGGTTCCCTCTGCTACCTCTGGAACAGGTCAGGAACTGCTCTCCCTGTTTTCCTGGTTCAGCCTCCCTCTGATCCCCCGATCCTGTTCCATCCCACGCAGCACACCCAGCACATCCCTGCTGATGATGCTCAAAACCATCTCCCCCCCACCAAAATCTGTTTAATTCCCCCTGTTTCCCTCCTGCCCTGCCCCAGCAACAGCCCTGCCACACCCGCATTGCTCTGGTGCTGGCTGGCGACCCGGCTTCCCAGAGTTTGGAAAATCCAGTCCTACAGCCCCCAGCTGGCTGGAAGCGATGCTCTTCATCCAGGACTCCTGGAATATTTAGCGACAGAGGGGTTCAACCGCAGATGTTGGAAAGGGAAGGGGAGGGGTTAAATAATTTCTCTGTCTGGAGAGGAAGCTGGGACCCAAAGGCAGGGTCCCAAACCCCGTCCCATCCAGAAGCACGTGCTGCTATCCCTCTGTTTGAGGAGACAGAGCACTGGAAATGCAGAGCACTGCAAAGCCTCTGCCTGCCACTGGGCACAGACCTCCGAGCCCAGGGCTGGCAGCTCGGGAGGAGAGCCAGCTCCCATCCATCACCATAGAGGTGAATCCCGCTAACCGCACCAAAAATATTTAGCAATTAGAATAAAAGATACCTTTTTAACGAGTGACTTTTTAATCAGCTCCGCCGCGCTGTAAATCAGCGGCGCAGGCTGTTTGCCAGAGCTCAGTGCTCGCCTCTGGATTCCCAAGGCTGCAGGAGCAGGGCTGAGCCGTGCCTGCCCGCAGCAGCACGGGCACGGGGTCTGGGGCCATGCAGAACCCCCCAAAATCTCCGTGCCGAGCACAGAGTCCTCGTTTCCATCCCCCACCGGCGCTCCAGGCTTCGTTCAGTGCTTGTGGGAGATGCCAGGGGCGCGCTTGGCACGGCCAAAGCCTCCAGAAAGGCTCTGAACCCGGCCTCCAACACAGGCACGGGCGAGCAGAGGGGCCTGGCACGCTCAGGCTGCCGCAGGAACACGGCCCCACGCTGCTGGGGACGAGTGGGCACGGGCAGGGGCACGGGGATGGACACAGGGATGGACACAGGGACAGGGCACGGGAATGGACACAGGGGTGGGCACGGGGATGGGCATGGGGTGGGCACAGGGACAGGGCACAGGGATGGACATGGGGATGGACATGGGGGTGGACACGGGGAGGGGCACGGGGATGGGCACGGGGATGGACAGAGGGACAGGGCACAGGGATGGACACGGGGATGGACACAGGGACAGGGCACAGGGATGGACACGGGGATGGACACAGGGATGGACACGGGGATGGACACAGGGACAGGGCACGGGGCACAGGGATGGACACGGGGATGGACAGAGGGACAGGGCACAGGGCACAGGGATGGGACACAGATACGTGGCATGGGGATGGACACGTGGATGGACACAGGGATGGACACAGGGACATGGCACGGGGCACAGGGATGGACACAGGGATGGACACAGGGACATGGCACGGGAATGGACACAGGGGTGGGCACGGGGATGGGCATGGGGTGGGCACAGGGACAGGGCACAGGGATGGACATGGGGATGGACATGGGGGTGGACAGGGGGATGGACATGGGGGTGGGCATGGGGGTGGACAGGGGGATGGGCACGGGGGTGGACACGGGTGTGGGCACCAGGATGGACACGGGGATGGGCACAGGGATGGACACCAAGATGGACACGGGGATGGGCACAGGGCACAGGGATGGGACACAGGGATGGGCACGGGGATGGACACAGGGACAGGGCACAGGGACAGGGCACAGGGATGGGCACGGGGATGGACACAGGGACGTGGCATGGGGATGGATACAGGGACGGACCCAGGGAAGGGCACAGGGATGGGCACAGGGATGGGCACAGGGACGGACCCAGGGATGGGCACAGGGATGGGCACAAGGACATGGCATAGGGATGGGCACAGGGACGGGCACAGGGACGGGCACAGGGACACGTCCTGCCCACCTGCAGCAGGCACAGCAGCAGGCACACTCTGGTTAACTCCCGTGGCTCTGCAGCAGTGACAGCCGTGTCACCACAGGTGTGCAGGTCAAACACAGCTCCTGACTGAACGCCTCACGCCTGAGCTCAGCCTCCCAGCCTAACAAGATCCCTTCCCAGTCGTGTCCTGGCACTGACAGCCGCTCAGCAGCCTGGCCTTTCCAGCTCTGGGATGTTCTGTGGGCTGAGGCCATGCCAGGATCACCCCCCTGGGCTGGGAATACCCAAACACTCAGGGACAACATTTAACCCCAGAACCAAGGGCTGGATTTTCCAAAGCTGCTCCGGCCAGTGTTGCTAAACCCAAGTTCTTTAGAGGGTTAATTGGCTTTTTAAAAAGCAGCCCGTGCACTCTGGAAACTCCAATTACCATATTTAATAAATTAATTCAATAGTGGTACAAAGAATGTCTGACTGGAGGCTGCATTCGTCTCTAGCTTATTCCACTTCTGTAGCAAGCTCCAGGTGCAATGGGATGCCTGAAGAACACCATAAACCCTCACACTAACACTCCCCCCAGCCCCTGCTCCTGCCCTGTTTTACTTCTACCCAGAACCAGCTTTAAGCCCCAAATCAGAGCATTCCCCCATCTGGATAAAAAATATGGATTTTTTTCTTAGCATTCTCTCACACTACAGACATCTGTAGGATTTAAAAATTTTAGAGCATTTTGAGTACATCATTTCTCTTGAACAAATTTGCATAACTGAAAGCAAACAGGCGATATAAAAATGCATTTGTGTGATCATCATTTTAAGGGGTTGACTAAAACCTTTTTAGGGAGACAATTAGAAATGCAGAGGGAGTGTGGCTGATTTATGTCTGTGACAGATTCACTGACTGCTCTGTCTTGGTGCATTCTGAGCTCTCCTTTCCCATCACCAACTGGTAAACACCCCCATTAAATATTTCTCTTTGGACCTGTACACTTATATTTCATTAGAATACATTACACACGGGCCAATATCAGATTTGGTAATTTATCCAAACTCTTGGTGCTGTTGGTTTTGAGAGTGGAAAGTTGCAGGAAGCCAGACAGAAATAAGAGTCTTAAACTGCCCCGAACACAGGTGTGGTTTCTAAAAAAAATTCAGAGGTGATTTAACCTTAAAGTATTCACCTAAATTTTTGCACATTTTCTATTTGTATGATACAATAAAAAGAAAGCAGAACAAAGCTCTGTTAAGTGTGGAGGAGCCATCACAGCGCAGGAATTTTAAGTCATGCACTTTGTCTGCCCTTCCCTGAGATGGACTCTCTCTCCAGCTCTCTTTCCTGCTTTAAATGTTTCCAACAAGCAACTTAATTTTCTCCATTTACCTTCCTCCCACAGCTGTCCTCTTCAGGGAAGCACAAAATGAATTGGCTGTGTGTTTATGAGTTATTTGGGTGCTTTTTCCCTGTCTCAAGATGTCTCATGATGAGATTTCTCACCCATAACTAATTACTCCACTTGTACAGACCAAGGCTTTCCTTCCCAACACTAACAGTAATGCAATTTGCTTAATTCAACACCTTTTATTTTTGAAAAGAAATAAATTAAAAAGGCTTCTTGAAAGCATCCCTGAGTCCTGAAATGTGCGCTGCCTCCTCGCACAGGCATCCTGAGTGCTGAGGCTCTGGGAACTTGTCATTCTCTTGGAAGCAGTGGGGAAAAAACAGCAACAGGGCACTTCCTAAAGGAGTCCCAGCTCTCGTCTGGGCAGTGAGGAAGAGTTTGGCAAGGCAAAACCAGCCTTGGCCATCAGAGATGTGACGTAGGGCTGGGGTGCTCTCCCCTGCCCGGGGTCAGAAGGGAGAAACAGAGCTGTGAGTGCCACAGGAGACAGAGCCTGTCCTGGGGTCAGAAGGGAAAATCAGAGCTGTGAGTGCCACAAGAGACAGAGCCTGTCCTGGGGTCAGAAGGGAGAAACAGAGCTGTGGGTGCCACAAGAGACAGAGCCTGTCCTGGGGTCAGAAGGGAAAATCAGAGCTGTGGGTGCCACAAGAGACAGAGCCTGTCCTGGGGTCAGAAGGGAAAATCAGAGCTGTGGGTGCCACAAGAGACAGAGCCTGTCCTGGGGTCAGAAGGGAGAATCAGAGCTGTGAGTGCCACAGGAGACAGAGCCTGTCCTGGGGTCAGAAGGGAAAATCAGAGCTGTGAGTGCCACAGGAGACAGAGCCTGTCCTGGGGTCAGAAGGGAGAAACAGAGCTGTGGGTGCCACAAGAGACAGAGCCTGTCCTGGGCTGGGAATCCCACGGACACCGTGGAGAGGGAAGGCAGGCTGATCGCAGCGAGCTGCTCCTGCAGGTGTCCAGAGCCCCCCGCTGCTGCAGCAGGAAGGAGCTGGCACACAGCAGCTGAAATGGGCACTCACTGCTCCCCTGGCACCTGCCCTGGGCCAGCAGTCCGGCTCCAGGAGGTGTTTGGGATGCAGACTTGCTAAGGGATGAGACCCCAGGAGATTTCATCCCTACGGCTGCAAACACCCTCACTGCGACAGCTGCTAACCATTCCCGAAGGATCTCAGGGACAACCAGCCCTTTGGAGAGTACCAGCACAGAGCTGAGGAATGCTTGCCACCACAGCAGGGAGAATCAGCACCAGAACTCTTCCCCCCGGCAAGTGCTGCACAGGGAAAAGCCCCCACACGCTCCATTTCCACACGGGGGATGCACAGTGCCTCCCACGGGGGCAGAGCAGCCCCGGGAGCAGCCAGCCCCAGCAGCTCCCGTCCCTCCTGCCTGGCTCTGGCAATTGTCACCTGTGGCACAGCCAGAGGTGAAGCCCACGCCGGGCTGGCAGCAGCAATGCCACACTCAGCACGTCCCCAGAGCCCCCGGTCCCTCCCCACCCCTGGGCAGGCTGTCAGCAGAGATTTGCTGTGGACAATGGAGAGGCTTCGAGGGGATCACCAGAGCCCAGTCCCAAATCCCAGCCCAGCTCTGCCATCACTGCTCCCTGCCTCTCACAGGAGGAGTTTCCAGCACAAGGAGCAAAGGGATATTTTTGTGCTCTTTCATCCCTCATTGTGCTGGGGCTCTCCCTGCTGCAATCCTATTATCAGCAATCCTGATGAAAGGGAATTTGCAGTCCCCCTGGTTTCAGGATGTGGCCCCAGACAGCTCAGTCCAGGCTGTCACCTTGCGAGTTTATCCATGGGCTTTTAGAGTCAGTGCAAGGATTTTTATTTCAGTTGCTATGACCAGATCTCAATCCAGGTTAGCTTTAAAAGCTAATGATCAACAATAAATCAAGTTTATTTCAAATTAGAAATCTGCCTGTACTCAGTGGAGCATTTCTTAAGGAAAAGAAGCTTTCAGAGAAAACCTGATTTTTTTTTCCTTTCCTAAACACATCAACTTAACAGGAAGCACACAAAATTCCAGTTTCATTTAGTTGTCACTGACTCCTTCAGGGAGCTCAGAGCTGAAAAGCACCCATCACACTGCCCCAGAAATCAGGGAAACATTTGAAATAAAGCTAAAAAGCTGCTCAGTAGAGGTTCACAAATGGTCAGGGTATTACAAGGCATTTTGATCTCTGTGCAAAGGAATATTCCCACTAACATCAGAAAGAATTGGATGCACACACCCAGAGGCAGAAGCACACATTTGCTTGCTGATAAATAATTTTTAAGCCCAGGAAATGAATTGATCAGTATTGTTTTCCCAGACCCCAGATCCAGGAGACTTTATGAAGATGAGAGTGCTCTGACTGGGAAATAATTTCTGTTTCAGGAAGCTCATTTCTTTGAGGCAAAGAACCTGAAAGTTTATAATGCTCACCAGAAATGAGTAATAATTTATTACTTATGGATATGTCTGTGCTCTGAAGTATATGGGACATGGAATGAAATCCTGGACCTATTCAAGTTAATAACAGAACTGCCACACTTTAAAAGGGTGTTAGCCTCCATAATTTACAGCCTAAGAGCAGATATTGGACCCTGGAAAAGTTTAATTTGAACTTCAGGGAAGAACCAGACTGTATCAGACTAGAAACCTCTCACTGATTTTAGGAACCACTCGACTGAGTTGAAGCAGCTGCATTACAACACATCTCCAGAGATGTCAGGGAATAATATTTATCTAAACAATGGGTGACAGAGAGCTGGAAAAGAAGAAAGCCATGGCAAAACCAGGCACTATGGACAAACAGCACAGGAGAAAAAAAAAAAAATAAAGTGTAAACGAATTCAAAATCTTCAGGGAAATAGAAACCAGCTCCTTACTTATAGGAGCTGATGATTAAAAAAAAAGAAAAAAGCCCCCTGCCAGTGCCCTTTTAAGTGTACAAGCTTGCTGCACTGAGGAATACAGTCTGCTTGAAATTAGTATAAATCTCCCAGTGTATTAAAGCAGCAGCAGATGAGGGTAGCTATGGTAATTCTAGCACTTTATTAAACAGCAGACAAATTGAAGAGTACATTTCCTGCTTTTTGAAAGAAATGAATGATATCTTCTGACTGGGGAGCGCTGAGGGCGAGGGAAGCTGCCTGCAATGGCTTCACCCAGCGCTGCAGTGCATCCATCAGGACATTTACTGGGGCTTTCCATGGGAAAACCGTGCAAGGAGAAGGGGGGGGGGCACTGATTTTTTTATTGCTAAAATTAATTTTATTGCGGCGCTAACTAACCCTCTTCCCCCCTGGAATCGCACACAAATAAAGAAAAATGGCTGGGGAGGCTCATCCTCTGCTCAGCACTTGCAGCAGGGCTGAGCTCTGCACCACCCCCCTGCCCAAACTCCAGCTTGGAAAGCAAATCCATAAAGAACCGGGGATCTGATCAGGAAAAAAAGTACATTTCTATTTTGTCCGTGTTTTATTTTTAACATAAACCATCTTGAAAAAAGTTTTATGATTTAGCATTTATGAATGACTAGATTTTAAGAGAATTGTAATATTTTTTTAGGGTATTTCAGCTCTATGAGTTATTTCTTGTAGATTCAGATAATGACATTATAAATCTTTCTGTGGAGGCAATTACTAAGGCAGAAATGGCCTATTCCCCATTGGCTTTTAGGCTCAGCTTACTGACATATTACAAGCAGGCTTACCATGGTCATTAAAAACTGATCTGGGATTTATTGTACCTCTTTAAACTCTCAGTACTTTGAAAAGTATTGAACAGAAAGGAATACAAGGTGAAGTTACAAAGGGATCCAACGAAGCAATCAGGGGAAAAATAGGCTTAATTTATCCCAGCAAGGCCCACCAGAAGCGCCACAAAAATATTTGAAATTGAGCTTTGAGTCCTTAATAGAGATCACTCCCACGAGCTATTAATCATATCAAATGGAAACACTTTTAAGCAGAGGGTTTGGGAGCAGGAGGGACAGCACCACGAGATTACAGGGCAGAAAACAAAGCCAAGGTTTTAAGTCTGCCAATAATAACAAAATAGCTGCCTGGTGCAGCAGACAAGAATGAAAAAAAAAAACCCTCAGCTACAGCAGCTTTTCTTGCCTAGATCCCAGTCACCTGCAGTGCAAGCAGGAATTCTATCAGTGCCTGGTGGCCAGCTCAGTGCACAGCACTCGGGATCTGGGCAGCCCCCGGGGAGCAGCAGCACCTGGCCAGGGGGGCTCCAGCCCTCCCCTGAGCTCCCGGAGCCACCCAAGGGCAGGAGGAGAGGAATCCCAGAGGATCTGAGCAGGACTGGCAAGGCAAAGGTCAGTGAGAGCATTTCTGTTCATCCCACGCTCAGCCCCGACCTGCTGCCTCCTCTGGGACGTGCCCTGGGCTGGGCCATTGGGACAGCCCTGATGTCCCTTCTGCTCCTCGTGGGGTTTGCCTTTCCCACGGCACGGGCCCAGGGTGGGTTTTGTGTCCCCTGTGGACACCTCTGAGGATCCCCTGTGGTTTAGGCACAAAGCCCGCAGGGTCGGAGGCGCCTCAGGGTGTGCCACAGCTTTCCAAAATCCCCCGTGCCCGAGGGAGGAAAGAACCAATCTCCAGTCTTACCAACAATTCTCTACTGACAGACCATAATTACCTGGGAGAAAGCACCATACCCTTGGCTTTAATTCTCCAAAGTAATGGCAATTTGGTTATCTTTCAATCCGTGAATGGGCATCAGATTTGTAATGGTTGGTGGTTGAGAACCTTTCTGAAAACCTCACTGGAGGTGTTTGAGAGCTGTTGAACTAAATGTCATTTCTGCTTTGTAAGCCATCAGAAGCTTCCTCCAGATGATTCTGACAGACACAACATATTTGGATGTTGTACAATATGCTAGGCTGGTCAACACTCATTCTAAAGGATATGTTTTAACATTATATGAATTTCCTACCTGAAACCAAATTATTACAGGTAGTCTAAAAGCACAGCCTTTTTGTCAAGTTTGCATTTTCCAGAGAGATTTGTCACTCTAAAATTCTCTTTACTTTTCCCCAGGAATAAACTGAACTGTATTTGAAAATAATGGCTTTAATTATAATTGGCATATCTGAGCCTACAGCTAGTGCCAGTCACTTTACTAAGTGACATTACTTATGACACTGGCAAGATCAGAGTCTTTTATCACTTTTTTTTTTTAATTATTAATAGGAGACAAATTTCCAACCTTCTCTAATATCTGATTATCTCTGGGTAACTGGAAACGGGTGAAGATAGAAGATCACATCCAGAACTGGGGCCCCACCAGTAATCCCTAAAAATCCTTGGTATTCCGAGCGCAGAAACTTCTCCAGATGAGCAGAAACCCAAAGATTTACATCCCCTTGGACTAAAGTGGCTGTCACAAGATTGCTGTGTGTAAATCAGGGGTGAGAAAACTCTGCCCCAGAAGTGGGCACAGCCCACGACCTCAGCTCGTATTTTTGGGGTGTGCTGGCATCCAGTGCACCAGAAGTGCCCGGTGGATCCATCCATCCATCCATCCATCCATCCATCCATCCATGGCCGGTGAGGAGGAGAGGCTGCTGGGGGAGCTGGGCTGAGGGGAAGGGGGGGGAGGCAGGGTAGGGGCTGCTGCAGCACCCGGAGGGGTGAAACGAGGGGTGCAGCATCACCTGCCTTGTGCACAGAGCCCAGCTCAGGCTCAGCTCCAAGCCACGTTAATTAGGGGAGGGCAGCAGACCCCGCTGCAGAAGGGCACCACACCTGCAGGCTCAGCATCTGTCTGAAATCCTCTTCCCACAAGACTGAGCCCATTCAGACCCGCTCCTCCTCCTCCTCCTCCTCGGAGCAGGCACAGCATCCATTTCCACTTGCCCAGAAGAGCTTGGGCTGTTGAAGTGCTCTCAGGATCCCTTCTGGACGGGCTGCAGGCATTTGGGGAGTCACTGCCAGCCCATCCCGAAGGCACAAAGGGATCCCGTGGCAGAGCAGTGCTCTGGGTGAGCTCCAGCCTGGGCTGATGCATTTCCCACAGCATTTCCCACCGTGGGCATTCCCCTGCCAGGTGCACAAACCCTTCCAGGGTTTGTGTTACAACACCAGCCCCTTTGCTATTAAAACTCCACCAGATGAACCTGTCACTACTGGACACGAAGTGAGTGCACAGAAGCTTGGCAAATTCGAAAGAGAAAAAAAATCTTAGTTTTATTCAAACATCTGGTATTTATAGAATTCCAAAGGTGACCGTGGATTGGAGGATGGAATTACCACCTCTCCAACCACACTGGTCCAAAGATCAATCCATCATTTCTCTCCACCCACAGAGAAATATGGGAACTATTCTATTTATACATGAAATTGTGCGGGAACTCTGACTCTCAAATATGTAAACATTATCAGAAGGCTAAAGAAGTTTTATGAGAACTTTAAAACTTTCAAAAGAACAATAAAAGAAAACTTCACACTTTTAAAAATCAGGGCAACATGAACCCCCCTCAGACTCCAGGAGGTCCACAATTGTAGAGAGGTTCTTCATCACCTGCTGATTATTCTGACTGCTTGTACAAAAGTTGTCCCAGACCTCACCTGACATTGGAGTGCTCCTATCTAAATCTGAGTTCCTCCAGCATCCTCAGCTGGGTAACACTGTGTGCAGGGTGTTTTAATTATTATTATTTTTTAACATGTATTTTCCGTAAGCTCCAGAAGCATCGCACAGAACTGCCTTAGAAACGTTGGAAAAACTGACCAACACTGATCCCACTTTTCCACAGTCAGGTGGACTGCAATGCACAGAAGTCAGAGCTCAGAACTAAAGCTCCAAACACACAGGATAAGTCAGAGAAAGAAAACACATTTAATTCCTCTTTTCCTTTGCTTTGTCCACACATAGAGCCAGCAACTTCTTCCCTCACAGACAGCTGATGTCAAGACTCAGCTGAAACATTTCCAGGTCATTCCTTAGTGCATGCAAGCAGATTTCCAAAATTGTGAACAATTAATAATTTGGGATTTGGAGATGCCAGTGTGAATAGACTCTAAATAGACTTCCTTTTCCTACAGAGTGAGCTGAAACATCCACGAATTTTTACTGTAAAATCCCCCAGATCTCCATGCCATGCCCAAAGAGTCCTGGCACTTAAGCCAATTCCCATTCTAATGGGAATTAAATTAAATTCCCAATTACAGTTCTGAGGTGTCAACTGCTACCTCCTCCAAGCCAACCAGGTGACCTCCAGGAGTCTCCTCCAACCCGAATTATTCCACGAGCACGTGGACAGCTGCTTTCCCTGCTGCAGCACTGGTGTTGGATGCCATTTAGCATGCTCACAGATGAACTCCGCAGCAGGCAGCACGGAGTTGGAGGAATGCAATTTAAAACACATTTTCCTCGCAGATAATGCGATGTGTGGTTTTCCCAGGAGGAGCACTCATGACCTGTTCCAGTCACAGCCCTTATTTATAGGTGGTGCTGGAATGAATGAAACCTGCTGCTCCGTAGTGAGGAATTTTTGTGATGCAATAACTGAAGCAGCCATCACAGAAAATTAGGTCCCTGTATGATTCTGCATGAAAACAACTTGAGGATTCTGTCTGAGCTAAGTGATTTACAGCAGAGAAATATTTCTCCCTGCTACCCAGAGGGCCCAGATTGAATCTTGGATGGAACAGCTGCAGTTCTGAAGGACTGCTCTGTGTCAATCCTGCACCTGACAGCAGCTGAGCTGGGAGAAGGAACAATTCTGCTTTTGCCCTTTTCCTGCAGATTGGCACAAGCACTGCTGAATCCAATTCCAAGCCTAGAACCAATCTTCAACGTTTGTGCCAGGAACTCGGGGGAATTGTTGGGGAAACAGCAGATTTTGAATAAAGATGCTGAACCCACAGGAGAGAGTTCCCGGAGTTTCTAAAGGAGCAGGTGGGGCAGTATTTACCTGTCCCTCCCTGAATCACCAAACCAAAAAGATCAGGTGCACAAAACATTGTGAAGAAATGGGAGACTCAACCTGCAAAGCTCATGGGAGATTCTGACCCTCTGTCCGAGGAACAGAGTAGGAAAATTCAGGCTACAAACTGAGAAATAAATGGCAGCCAAAAAGCTGCCTCTGACTAACTCATAGGGAAGCCCAAGTGAAATCAGTTTGCACGAGCTTTTCAATTTGCTTCAACTCTAAAAGGTGGAGAAAGTCTTGGCAGATGTCCTCAGGATGGCCTGTGTGTTTAATCCTCTTTGGGAGCGGGTGGAGTGTCACCACCATGCTCCAATCTTCAATAGGAAAGCTTAGAAAATATTTGGGCAATTCAGCTGTTTTAAAATAGTTTGCCTGCTTGGTTGTCCTTTCTTCCTCACCCTCCACTATTTAAACAATGAAAGCTCAGAGGTACTGATAATTATTCCTGAGAAAAACTGAAGAATGGGTAAAGTGACAAAACACAGAAGTCAAGGGAATAAGGAAAAGAATTTAGTCGGAGATTATAAAGAAATTTAAATTTTTTAAATATATGGGAAAACTGGAAGAAATTATCTGTATTCTGTAAAGAGAACAAGCAAAAGATTTTGACATTTTGTTCATGAAGACTGAATTTACTTCTACAGGGAAGGAGAGGTTGTGTGGACCAAAAGCAACAGACACCGGTAACTTTTGGAGAAATTCCTGCTGGCTGGAGGATATAGGATTTAGGTCAGATAGAAAATCAGCTCCCAAACTGTACTCAGAGTATTTATCAAAGGCTGACGGGAGGATGGGGCTGTACAAAGTGAGGCTCTGCAGGCCCTGGGGTTGGTGCTATTCAATATTTTCATTAGTGACCTCATTGACAGCATAGATTATGCTCACTCCACCTGCAGACAGCATCAGCTTGTGAGTGAGCTGGGGTACAAGATCAGAATCCAAAGTGGTCGGGACAAGGCAGAGAAGCAGCATGGAAAATAGGAAGCTGTTCAAAAGGGGCATCAAATTCCATGGAGGCAGCAGCATCCAACAGGGCACGGTGAGGGAATAACCAGAGACGTGGCAGCTCCGTGTAAAAGAACTCAGGGACTGTTTGGTCCTGCACTGCTTCCATCAAAGCTGGGCCTCACGTGCAAGAACAGCCAAGAACCAGCCCCAGGTGCTGATGTCACCTCAACCTCTGGCTGACAGAAGAAAGCAGGTCTTACTACGTGACTAAAATAATCCTCCATTTCTGCTTAAAACTCCTCCTAAATACGGACATTCAAATCTAAACCCCACTGGAGAGCCACCCCTACTCCCCAGGTCCTGCTCTGGATTGCTGCCAGGGAGGATTTTACCTCCCCAGTTCCAAAAACAGGCTTTGCTTTAGGAAGAGGGAGGCAGGAGCAGTTGCTTTGGTGCACCTGAATGACAGGGGCTGTGTGGGTGTCCCTGATACTCCACAAAGCCAGGGAGGGCACAGGAGGAGAAAGTTGGGTTACAAATAATGGACTTCAGGCAGAGTGACAACGGGCTAACAGGCCCTGTGCCAGGAAAGGTCCACCCCTGCTGAATCCACAGGGAAAATCCCCTGAGAAGAGTTTATCTATGTGAAAATACGAGCATAGCACTGTTGTCAAGGTCAGTGAGGCTGACAGGGGTGTGCTTTGCACGAGGGGTACCTGGAGCTCACACAGCAATCCCCACCTCCCCGAATTCTTCCACCAGTGACATCACTCTGGAATCACTTTCTACCCTCAACAATACCTTGGCTATTCCTATACCTGCATCTCTCAGGCACCTCTAGCATTGTTATAATTCAATTTAGATGCTGGCACAATGGTCTGACACAGATTTCAGACGAGAAGGGTTCATCCCCACAGCTCATTGTTACTGGGCAAGGAAACTCCCTGTACTCCTGGGGGTGGTGCCTGCCTTGACCTTCTCTTTTTATTCATTTTGCTGCTGCCCACAGCACCTTTGGAACAGGCACCTGCCTCCAATTTGCACCAAGACAAACGACAAACAACAGCAGAAATGCTCATCTCTCCTAATGCTCAGGAGCACCATTTCCCAAACTGGCACTCACGACTAAAATCCTGTAAAAACACGATCCCAGCTGAAAACACAGAGGAGGAGGAGGATGCAGGGCATAAGTAACACCCAGCTGAGGCTGTTGCATGGAGAATTTTCTCTGTGACCCCAGTTCATTAGAGAGAAAGCAGTGATTTAAACTACCTAGCTAACCTCTTCCAGAGCTGTAGTTTATAATCATAAATCAGGCATGTGACTACCTGGAGGCACTGGGAGTTTGCTGTTGCACTGCCTTACAGAGCTGGGAGGGAAGGAAAGTTCCTATTATTGGATCACGCAGCAGACATTGGTGCTTGAAATTTCCACTTACACTACATTAGCTCGAGGCAGTTCATTTGCTAAAATAAAAGAAACAAAGTGTAAAATATTCACTGACTTGCTCAACAAAGCAATCAACGAAAGGGAGAAAGAGGGAGAGAGAGAGAGGAGGGAGTGTGATTCCCCCTCCCTGCTATCACACTGTTGATAAATACCATTAATGTTTAAAATTATCTCCCCCATTCGATTTAAATTTAAAAGTATTAGTGGCATTATCAGTCTGTCTATCCATCTCCCTTTATTTTGTCTGTCTCCTACTTCTATTTTGTGTGAAATTTCAAGAGATGAATCCCATTTTCTATTAATTCAATGGCTGTCACCTTGCATTGCATCATGTAACCCAGATCACAACAATGAAATCTAAGGGCTTAAATTAATAATATTGCAACACATCACTTCGTAAAGCGTCCTGCTCGTCCCTCTCCAGCCAACTCAGGTGCTTTGCCCTCCAGTCTCTGCTTTCCCTGGCAGCTCTGGGTGGGATTGCAGCTGTACAGATGCACACAATCCATAACTGGTGACTGAATCCTCTGACTGGCTGCTGCATGGCCTTGCTTTAATGGGGTGTGGAGGTTTAACAAGATGTTTTTGCTTAAAAAATAAAATACTTGGGAAAAAGCTTCGGGGAACACGAGATCTGTGTTCTCTGAGTGGCATTTTCCACACCTACAAATATATGCTGACAGGTAACTCTATTGCATTACAATTGCCTTACACCCAATGTCAGCTAAAGCTACATGGAAAGTCAGCATCTTGGAGCACCTCTGCATCACGAAACAGCTGAGAGATCTGCTTAACTATTACAAGTTCAGCTGTAATTTCATTAGAGCCACTAATTCTTAAACAGGAAAGGCAAAACCAAATAGAAAAAAAAAAAAAAAAAACAAAAAAGCAAAGATTATGTGCAAGTAAATCATCAGAACCGCTACAAACTCAGGAAGGAATAAAACATTCTGCCTAAAGGAAAATGCACGAGATCAAAAATACATCCTCTGCAACATTTACTGCTGTTATTCAGGCATGTCTCCTATTATGTTTTGTCATGTGGAAGCAAATCCGCTGGTAGGGATCTACACTTTTAGTTCGTATTTCCTAAAAGAAAGGATGAAAAAAAAGAAATATGACCAGGAGTTCTTCAGTGGCCAAGCTGAGCTATCAGAAACAGATGTTCAGAGGGGAGTGCCCACCTTGCTCTCCCCTTCCCTGGGAGCTTGTAGCAATATTCACCAGGCCTTGTGCACTGGCAAGCAGCTGAAGGGAGGCCTTGGGAAGCAGGTAACAGGATGAGAGGGGATTCATTAGGTAGCTGCTAATCAGCAAATAAGTTCCAGCCCAACCTGCTGAGTGTAAATGCAAATTTACCACCTTTGGAGCTGCCTCGTTGTACAGCTATTGATTTATGTTTGAATGGGAGTTCAAAAAAAAAAGTTGCCTTTTGAAGCCTCGCTATCTGAGCACGGCTCCTTTGTCCAGGTGTCTTGGGGATCTCTCGCTGCAATTTTGATCTTTGTGTTCCAAAAGCCTTGGAGAGTCAATTCAGGTAACTTAAAAGTGAGATATAATCAGAAAGGATTTGGAAATAAAGTCTTTGCCTTGTCACATTAATGCGGCCCTATCAAGTGGCAGTTTATCAAGAGGCAGCTCACAAGGTTTTAATGAGCATGCTGCCTGTTCTTGTACAATACTAATTAATCCCATTTTTTCACACTGGTGTGATTGCTTCATGAAACCCGCATTGTTTTATGCTCAGCAGCAAAGCGGGCTCTCACTGATTAAATCTCCTTCCCAGAGCTGGAGCCTGACAACTGAATTATACCTTGCTCAAAATAATAATGGGTATCAGCTAATAAATACGGTTTAACACACACAAAACTATGCAGCCAAAATCACACCACAAAATAGGAGTTTGACTTATAGGCACAGCAGTGTTTCATTAAACATCTGTATTATAATTCACTGGTTTTCCAACTGATGTAATAACTTAATTGATGAGAACAAAGACAAGCTTATTTATTCACCCAATTGCTTGCTCCTTGACTAACGTTTTTCCTTGGCGTTATTGTGGAAATAAATATGCAATATTCTTTTTATAGAAGTCTAATTTAGGCCCTTTTTTTCCCCTATTGAGAAGTCAACATCACAATCTGTTTCTGACAAGTTCTTGCTGCAGTGAAGCAAACGGCATTATGATAAGACAGCAGCGTGTTGTTTACCCTAATGTTCAGACATTCCAGCAAAGGTGAGAGAGGTGTGATGCTTCAGGCAGTTAATAATGAATAATTGTCTGCAAATTTACATTACAGGGTTCAAAAAGCTTGTTTTCTCTCCTTTCCCTTCCCCGCTCTCCCACATGATTTAAAGCTGCTTCCACCTCAGCCAGGGAAGGGAGAACTGCAAAGTACTAATGAGAACAGCAGCACTTCTCCCTGCAAGACCAAATCAAATTAGGGATGTCACAGATAAGAAATAATTTGGGCGAAATAAAAAATATTTCTTTCCCCAGCTGACAAATAGAACAAATATTGATTTTTTTTTCTCCCTCTTTTGCGTGTGGCAGAATAAGATGGTCAAAACTTAAAAGTCTCATTGTGCTTAAGAACCTCTGAAAAAAGACTTTACCACTTAAGAGTTGCTTCAAGAAGTGCTCCCCACTGTCAATAAAGCAGAAAAGCCATCATTAACCTTGGATTTAATATAGATTTATATATGGAGCTTTGGATGCCCTGGGAGAAACTGTTTGTTATTTATCTCTCGGTTGTAAGAGTGCCAGCAAAGTATGAGGAATTTTACAGCTGGATCTAAAGAAGTAAAAGGGAGGATTTTCAGGGGAGAAACAAGAGTCCCATCTCCAGCCTCTCCAGTGCCATTCACTGAATTTTGTAGCTGCATTTAACAGGAGAAAAAGGAGTGGAAGTTCCACAAATACAAAATATTTATCCCTACCATCACCTTCTGAAATATTTACAGCCTGAGGAGTCTCTGTCAAGAGTTAGACCAACAGAAACAACACCTCCAGAATAAAAACATTTTCCATTAATTGCTGCCATGTAAGTTTTTGCACTGGGCTTTGTTGTTGTTAAAAATATTGGTAAAATTAGAGTTTCTATTGCTTTAGGAATTACTCTGGGCCCTTATGAAAAGAAAGCTCAAACAATAAATTAGAAAGGGCTATTCAGTTAGAAAGGGTACACGAGAAGGTGCTATCAGAAAGGTCTCAGATAAGCTAAAAATAAAATAACAGCTTTAAAGTAGTGCTGCTTTTTGATAGAATCACCGGAACAAGCAACAGGACAGCTTAGAAAACATGAGCAAAGAAAAGAAAAAAATCCCTGTGCTTTCACTTATTCCAATTTCATTGCAGTTGCTATAATATCAGCATTTAACTGAGGCTCTCCAGCCCCCTCCCAAATCTCCAGCTGATGCAAAGCAGCAGAATCCCAGAGGATCTGCTCCAGATCTCCCTCCAGACAGGATCAGCATCTCCAGAGGTTGGGAATGGGACTGGGAGTGCATCTCCAGAGGTTGGGAATGGGACTGGGAGTGCATCAGCATTTCCAGAGGGTTGGGAATGGGACTCGGAGTGGATCAGCATCTCCAGAGGGTTTGGAATATGACTGGGACTGGGTCAACATCTCCAGAGGGTTGGGAATGGGAAAGGATCAGCATCTCCAGGGGGTTGGGAATGGGAAAGGATCAGCATCTCCAGGGGGTTGAGAATGGGACTGGGAGTAGATCAGCATTTCCAGAGATTGGGAATGGGACTGGATCAGCATCTCCAGAGGTTGGGAATGGGACTGGGAGTGCATCTCCAGAGGTTGGGAACATGACTGGGACTGGGTCAACATCTCCAGAGGGTTGGGAATGGGACTGGGAGTGGATCAGCATTTCCAGAGATTGGGAATGGGACTGGGTCAGCATCTCCAGGGGGTTTGGAACATGACTGGGACTGGATCAGCATCTCCAGAGGTTGGGAACATGACTGGGACTGGGTCAGCATCTCCAGAGGTTGGGAACATGACTGGGACTGGATCAGCATCTCCAGAGGTTGGGAACATGACTGGGACTGGGTCAGCATCTCCAGAGGTTGGGAACATGACTGGGACTGGATCAGCATCTCCAGAGGTTGGGAACATGACTGGGACTGGGTCAGCATCTCCAGAGGTTGGGAACATGACTGGGACTGGATCAGCATCTCCAGAGGTTGGGAACATGACTGGGAGTGGCTCTCCAGGCCAGGATTCCTGCCCTGTCTCTCCTGGCTGTGTTATTCCAGCAGGGAATGTTCCCCACAAGGCCAGCAGAGCAGAGCAGCTCAGTTCAGCTCCCCCCAGCTCAGGGGGGAAAAGCAGAACTTGGCAGAGGCAGAAGTTCCTGGGGAATCAGGCACTAAATCTATCCCACAAATATCATAGCTCCCTGACAGATCCAGCTATAATTAGATCATGACCTATGTCTGATATTAGAACTCAATTTGTGGAATTGATGTGCCATATGAAATAAAAAGAATTAAAGAGAATAATTAATTCCTATTAGGAAAAACAATATTAAACCATCTGCAACGATGACTTCTCCATGTGCAAGTACCACACATATTGGCATAAAAATGCCCAAACAACTTATTTATACTTTTACATATAAAAATACAGGAAAGACACTTTTGGGGCCCAGATGCAAACTATTTTTAAAAATTTGCTTGTAGGAGCAGAATAATTTGAGTCTATCCCTATATAAAATAGCTACTACATTATTTTCTAATAATTCTGTTCAGAAAAAAAAAAAAAAAAAACAACCCCTTTCTCTTCTTCTAGAGAATCTAATTATTCAGTGACAGCAGTTGGCTGACTTGGGCACAACACAACATGTCAATTTTCAGTTGCTTACACAGTATCACAGAAACTGTTAGAAATTGTTTTGAAATCTGGCATACTTTGCAGTCATCCTAATTCCTCCAAGTGAGCCAAACCTGATTACATTTGGCTCACCCACAAAAGATCTGCAAGATGAGGAGAAGAACTCAAAAGATGAAGAAAGAGACTCAAAAAAACCCAACAAGATTTCTTCCTCCCCTTGCTGCCTGCAGCTCTGCTTGGTGCAAGAGCAATTCCCATCTGTGTGAAACGGGGTGGACTGGAGCTGTCTGAACCGGCCTCCAATTCCCAAACTTTTTTGGCTTTAAATTTTAGAAGTATTGATGTGGCGTCTACAGGAGGAGGTTACAATGCCCTGGAGGAATCGAAGAGACTGAGGAGAGCTCATCACTGCCTGCAGCTTCCTGGTGAGGGGCAGGAGCCAGGGAAGGGCTGGAGCTGTGCCAGGCAGGGTTTTGTTGGATACCAGAGGGTGCTGGGCACTGCCCCAGGGAATGGGCACAGCCCCGAGGCTGCCAGAGCTCCAGGAGCACTCAGACACTGCTCCAGGGATGCCAGGGTGGGACTGCTGGGGGCCTGCTCCCCTGGGTGATCCCACTGGGTCCCCTCCCAGCTCAGGGAATGTGTGATGGAATAAATCCCCTCCTCCGGGAGGGAGTTGCTAATTACACACTCATTAACTCTGCTGCAGCTCCCCTCTGGAGCCCCACCACAACCCCTGACTCCTACCAGCTCTGGGGATAAAGCAGCTCTGGGACGTGGCAAACACGGTGGGAGCAGGTGAAGCACTCCAGGTGGGAGCAGGAATTCCAGGTGGGAGCAGGAATTCCAGGTGGGAGCAGGAATTCCAGGCACGGGGAGGTGGTGCTGAATTCCAGCCCCAGCTGCTCACTGGGCCTCCCAGCTCTGCCTCTGGTACCAGATTATTTTGATGGCTTTCCTCTTGGGTTTCAGCAGAAGGCATTTATGTTTAGGACAAAATACTTGCACTTTTTTTTTTCAGCTGCCAGAAATACACCGCTCTAAGTGTGGAAGCACAGACCAAACCTCCCCTTTCTGAGATTTAAAAAAACCCAAACCTTTCTTATCTATAGTACAAGGAAATTTAATTCAGTCTCTTTAAGTTGCACCTCCAAGATTCTAATTTTTTTTTTTCCTTGGATTCTTTGTTTGATAGACCAAAGGAAAAAATGTGAGGGCCATTATTCAAATGTTTGTGGGCCCTTTTAGCTAATGGATTCCAATCTATAATTCTGCACTTGTCAACAAGATCGTTCTTCAATCATATTAAGACTGCATAACTCAGTTCTGTCCAAATCTTCCAGGACTCCACTCTGCAAAGCAAATAACATTTCCCCAGGGAGGAAAACGCATCCTCACAGCATCCAGTTCTCAGGTTCTCTCCATGTTTGCCTGATTTTTTTTGGAATGGAGACAGATTTCTTGTAGGTGTGGCCCCATTTCCAGAAAGCCAAGCCCCCCTCCACACACACACACACAGAGCGAAATATTCCAAACAGTGAAACTTTAGGGCAATTGTTTGTGCTCTCTGAAATAAGACAAGGTTTTGTTTTTTTACACGAGGCTTTCAGAGGAAAGTCTGTGCCTCATAAGCAGCTTATAAGGGAAATAGTTTAAAAGTTGACTCACATTTATATCTCTACAAAAGCTTGCCTCTCCCTTCCCATGTTGCGTTATCAAATCAAGGGCTGACCCAACCAGAAGAGTCTTGCCTGAGTTCAGAAATGATTTTTAGAGAAGGTTCCTAGCTGTGCTGTGTCTGAGGCCCCAGCTGGGGAAGGCTCGGCTGTGTTTGGGGTTCATACAGCCAGTCCTGCACGATGCCCCAGCCCCACCGTGCTTGAATTGCCGTGCAAAAATTCATTTCTCATTTATATTTAATTAGTGTGCACTTTACAACGTTTTCCACCATGGAAAGTAGCATTTAGCATTTGAAACTCAACATAAAATGTATCTCCAGACTTTCTGCAATGTCTTTTGATCCATCCCTCCTCTGGTCCCCCGTACCTCTGACAGGGATCAAACTGTGCTGATTAAATCAGGTGCTTGTTATAATCACATTTCTGGATAATTATCCTTCTAGAACATGACATGCAAAGTTGGTGTGTGCTTTACCTGACTTTTTTTTTTTTTTTTTTTTGATTGTGCTGGTATGTAAAGAACATTCTTTTTTTTTTGCATTATTCCCTTAAACCACTTACTCAAATAAACTCAAAGGAGCCAACAAAGCTCCCAGAATTAAATGGCACATGTGATGTAAAGCTGGATTTCACATCCTATTGGGGCATCACCATCCAACCCAGGTGTGCAACAAAATCTGGATGCCACTCTTAGCTATGGTTTAGTTTTAGGTGGTCCTGTGAGGAGCAGGGAACTGGACTCAATCATCCACTTTGAGATATTCTGTGATTCTAAGCAAAAATCAGATTGTGAGCCTCTTCTAATCTGATGTAGATTTAAAAATATTTTTTTAAAATTGCACTTTAAATATTCTAATAAAATATATTTATTAGATCAGTAAATAAACAAAATCTAAGCAGAGCTCACATTCCAGCACCACATGTTCATTTTCACACAGGTCAAAAAATGATGCAATATTTCCCTATAAAGCTGTTTAGGATCAGGCCCAGGTGAATTCCTGCACCTTAACCCCAGTCCCCAGCTGAGCTCACCGGGGTTGGGAGGGTGCCTTGAGGCAACTTCCGAGCCTTAGGAAGCCCAGAGTGGCTCAGAACCCTGCAGCCTCCCGGGGGTGATCTCCCCAGCTCTTCCCTGGCTGCTGGAGGGTGAAGGAGGAGCAGAGGATGGGGGAGCCCAGACCCTTTTCCAGCAGGAGCCTCTGCTGGCAGGCGCTCCTGAGGATCCCTGGGTGCCCCGCAGAGGCTCTGCTGCCCACAGAGGAGCGGAGCATCCCCCGGTGATGCTCTGAACCCAAACCCCCGCGTGTGCTGAGCCTCCTTCCCTCCCTGCTGTGCCTCGGAACCAGAGGGGACAGGTTTCCATCCCACCTGGAAAACATTAGCATAAGTACGAGGAGAGGAAAGACAAAAACTCCCCTTAATACAGGCTGATATGTGACTTTGCATAGCACTTTGAATGTTATTAAGTGTTTGAATTTCTTCCTGTGTCTTTTTAGCCTAGATGACTGTCTTTCTCTTTCACTGACAGCCTCTGCAGGACCAAATTGACAGCTCTTTAAAGCAGTCTGACAAAAAGCAGCATTAATTAAGTCATTGCCGGACTGTAATTGTGTTAAGAAGTAAAAATCTAATATGAGAAAAGGTTAGTGAGTCCTCTCTTGTGTCAGATTTTCTACTCTCTATGAATATTAATGTCCTTAATGAAGACAATCTTTGCCTCATCAAGCCGTTGTTCTGCATTCAGGTGCCAAATCCCTGCACCATTGATTTGTTTTTAAAGAACAAATATGTCAGGGGAGAGTGACTGTCCTGTTTCTTATCAACATCATAGAGAATGCTTTTGTATTCCTGGAAAGAGTTTATAGATTTTGTGTGCCATGTACAAGCAGTGTCTGTGATGGCACGGGAGGGGAGGGGTGGTGAGGTGAGGTAAACCAGTTTAAGTAATTTAATAGAAGCCTCACATTTTATCACGTTAGCTTTTTGTGTGTGTGTTAGCAATACCCACCTATTAACGAGGTTATGATCAGCACTTTTAATGATAAAATATGAATTATCCCTCCCGAAAGAATCCTGCAGTTTAAGCACCAAAATGAAGGATCTGGGTGAACGGCGCTGATCATCTCCTGCTGATTATCCCTCCCCTCCTCCTCCCGATCCAGCAGATAATGATGATGGTGCTGATGAATGATGATCCTTTTGAAATAGGTTGCAGGCCCTTAGGAGTCTGACTCTGCTGAGGAACGTCTCTTGTGCACTTCTCAGCCCTCCTTGCTCATCCCCCTCATCTCCTGCCATCCCCCAAATCCTCCTGCACCCCCAGGTCCTGCAGCCTTACTACTGCTTTGGGTTACAGTTGCTGCCTTGCTCCAGGGAGCAGGACAGGCCCCGACACCCTCGAAAGCTCAGCCTGCACTGAAACCCAAAGCTTTTATCCTTTTGCCTTGCCAGTGCTGGAATCTGTGTGAGAATCCTGCTGAGGGCATCAGAAGCCACACGAATTTCTACAGAGGGTGTACAGAGGGTTCCTGTCCCTCCTGAGAGCTGGCAGATAATTAATACTCTGTTTTCCAAGCAGAAATCCTCACAGCAGCTCAACTGTAAAGAAATTGCTGGTGTGTGTTTGACTACAGCAAAGTAACAAAATCCTGAGCAGTTCTTTCCTTTCAGAGACAATCTCAGCATATGTTGCACTGACAGAACAACACGAGGATTCTTCCAGACAAAAGTAAACAGTTCAAGTTTTTCTTTGAGATGGATTCTGTCTGCTAGCAGAGATGGATGGAATAAACGTTCAGTGATGACAGTGCCAGCACTTCCAGTGGGGGGGCAGAAGGAACACGGGGAGTTTCTGACCCACCAAACCGCAGGAAGAAGCTCAGGGCTGGGAAGCCTCAGGCCAAACATCCCCAACACAAATAATCGGCACAAAGGAGAGGCCCAGATTTGCCCACAAGGCAGCAAATGATGCTCAGCAGTGGCACTGCCCCTCCCTCTGGCACCCAGGAGCTGCATCTGCAGGGGATGCTCTGGTTCTCCTCCCAGGGCACCTGGAAGGAGCCCACGAGGAACACGGAGAGGGACAATTCACAGGAGCCTGGGCTGGCAGGAAAAGAGGCCTCACACTGGCAGAGGAGCAGGTTTAGGTTGGGCAGTAGGAAAAAATTCAGCTCTGAGGCTGTTGAGGCCCTGGCAGAGGTTGAATGCTGCTTTATGAAGAACTGGGCAGATGCTGAATTGTTTTGGCTTTTATTCAGCTTGTCACGCCTTTGCAGCAGCATTTTCACTTGGAGAGTGACCTGAGGGCCTTTCTGGAGGTCCCCCCAGTGCCCTGGGACAAATGACAGCTTCCCTCAGGCTGAACCCAGACTGGCTCCACGGTGAGGGAATGAGCCCAGATTTGTGCTGCCAGTGCCTCAGCACCCGGGTGAGGGAGTTATAAAGTTTTAAATCCAGTGCTGTAACACAAGAGCCTCCAACACACCACGTGGGACTTGTGGTTTCCATGCTCATTTTGCTCTCAGATTTCTCATTTTCCTGTTTTTTTCTTTTTGTTTTTTCTCCTTTTATTGGTCCATCTTGGCTTATTAACCTAAAAATCTCCTCTTGGGACAGCCTTCCCTGATTGAGCTTTCCCATTGTCCAGCTGACCCACTTGCAAAGCAGATGGGACAGCAGAGGACATTTAGAAGAATCCACAGAGCAAAACTTGTGAGCTCAAAAGACCAGTGAATTTCATTTCAAATAATTAAAGTAAAATCTTTTTCTGCACTAATTTTTTTCCTTCCCACAGCCCTAATTGTCTTGAGCAACACAAAGGCTGTTGTCTCACTCTTCGTGGTCATGCCCCAAAATTTGATCCCTGTTTGTCTGACGTCCCTCCCACCCCTGGCAGCACAGCTGGGAGACAGTGGTGCTAAAAGCACCCAGGGTTAACCATAAACACAGCCATTAAAATGGTGTGAACCTTAATTGCTTTCCTATCAATCAAAACTTACTCACAAGTAAAATTAGTGATATCCCCGGCTGTTTCCTGCTTGTTTTAAAAACTCTGGAGGACTCAAAGCAGGCAAAAATGGTCACTAATCATCTTTTTCAGGGGGTTACCCATTATTTGGACATTCCTTAACTAAAGCACCAAATATCTAAGCTAGGTCTACACTTACCCCATGCCCACAGAAAACCATAATTGAAGAGGAGAATACTGGGCAAACACCTTTTTGACAGCCTAAATTTATAGCTTAAATCTATATAATTAGGCTAAATATTTTAATTTCAGTCTTTTACTTTAAAATATTCTTCTTCTAGTTAAATATTTCAATATATAGCCCAAATTTCTCTCTGTTGGGACGCTTTGAAGAGCACCTGCCCAAGTCTGTTGAAGGGCACCTGCCCTACTTTCCTCTCTCCCCAAGTACCAACTCCCCCGAGCACAAAGATCTGATAGTTGGGGTTTTATTCTCCAGAGTTCCAGCTCTAAGGCAGCCTGGCAGATTAAGTTCAGGCTTTGTGAACAGACAGAGATAATTCAGAGGCCTCTTATTACTTCTGATCTCTGAGCTGTGCAGGGATCACAGCTCCCGGATTGCATCTGTTCCCAAAATTCTCAAAACAAAACCAGCTTCCCTGCATAATCTGTTCTCTTGCCATTATGGAGTGAGACGTGCAAAAACAATATACATAAAAAAATAAACTCCTAGAAGAACACGACAACCTTCAGGTGATTAAAACAACCAGTGACAAGATGAGAACCACAGGATTTTTCCCACCCCTGTTTCCCTGCAGGAGCACGGGCACACAAATGGTGGCCTTTAGTGGAGAATTACCAGAGGAAACCTATGGGACAGGAACAGGCTTAAAATATGGATTTTTTGGCAGATGTAGCAGTTCATTCTGTAGTTGGAGAAGAATTTTTTTTCATGGAAAGGGAGGTCAAGGCTTGGCAGGGGCTGCCCAGGGAGGTTTGGAGTGCCCATCCCTGGAGGGGTCCCAGGAATTCTGGAGGTGGCACTCAGAGCTCTGGGCTGGGGACACGGTGGGCACTGGGCACAGCTGGGACTGGATGTTCTGGGTTTTTTTTCCATCCCGAATGATTCTTTCTTCTCCCAAGGTAAGAGGTGGGTTTGCACCCCAATAATCTAATTTTGACCTTGAAAGGTCATGAAGGGAACAACATTCACTGTTTCCTTCCCCACCAGCACAGCTCAAGCATTCACTTCTCTCTCTGCGAACTTTATAATTTATTCTCTGAGTGTGAAATCTGCTGCAATGCCAGAGATTTTTAAAATCTCTTTTTTGAGGGTGAGGCACTTGTACAAGAGCTTTGTACTAAGAAAACCCAGGACTGGGTGCCCTTAGTCCAGCTCCTGTGTCTGTGCAGGAAAAGGGATAAAATCCACCCCAGGGAGATTCCTCCAGGTGAGAGAGCAGCAATTCCAACTATAAATAGGGCTGGAGACACGAGACCAGCGAAATGAAGAGGTGTGGAAATGAACCCTGCTGTAACACTGACCCAGCTCCTTCTCTCCAATTAATTTAATTGAGAGTTTTGGTTTACTTAGCACTTTCCATCCATAGATCTAAAAGCACTTTATAGAGAAATGAAAATGTCAATATCCTCATTTTCCAGAGGACGATGAAAGGGCACAGGGAACTCGTATGAATCATCCCAGGTCAGCAAGTAGGTGGCAAACCCCAGAATAGAATCCAGTTTGCTCACTGAGTCTGCTGTGCCCCACCCCATCCACCAGGAACTGGGAATTCCAGGTCATTTAACAAAAGCTGCCAAAAATCCTCTATAAAACTCTGAGAGCTACCCCATTTTCTTACAGAAGTGCAAGTAGAGTTCTTTCATCTTGAACTAAATATTAGTAAATGCCAAATATTAGAATTGCCAAAGTTTGTACTTAAAAAAAAAAAAAAAAAAGAAATAGCATAAATATTTTGTCCAGGTAATATTATGAAAAAGTTCTATTTAACTACTTTTCTTATCCAGGAAAACTTACATTTTGCCACATGCCCATAGAATTATTTTTCAGGGAGCTCAACAAACTGCACCTGGAATGTAGCTATTAAAATAAACCTGAATTTTGTCTCCCTGAAAGCAGATATTCTCAGGTATTTTCCTCCATGGCAAACACACTAGGAGGTGACCAAGTAGGAAGAAAAACTAGAAAGGTTTTTTTAAACATGGGATCATAATCCGTGGAGTTGTTCAATCCCAGAGCATCACACCAGAGTGTCTGGTGTTTGTGGGAGCTGGTTCAAGAGTTAGGACTTGTTCATAGTTTTTCACAGACCACTGGAGCCCTTCTGCACCATTGGAGGTTCCCTTCAAACACTGCCCAAAGTTCCTCTGTGCTCTGCTTTACAGATGTGCAAGGACAACCAATGACTTGCAAAAGTCTTAACACTCTGTTAGCTACCGAGACAAATAAAATAAAATATGAATCCGAGCTCCATCCACCACCCAGAGCCTCAGCCACAGGGAATTCCAGCGGGTCCATCTGCAAGTGCCCAGTCACAGAGAGCTCCTGTGCACACTGCACGTGCCACGTTCCAGGGCAAACCCACGGCTGAGCCATGGCCACATCCAGCTCTGCCCATCCCATCCCAGGCACCAGAGGCACTGAGGACACCTGAGACGTCCCAGCAGTGTTTTGTGCCACCCAGGGCTGGGGGAAGGCAGCGGGAGGCCTTGGGGTCTGCAGAAACATCAGCTGAGCTCCGGGCAGCAGCAGCTCTGGAGCTGGGCTCTGCTGGTGGCAGCAGGCACGCTCACGTCCTGGGGAAGGGCCCTCTCCAGCTGGGAGCAGGATAAAGCTTGTTCAGCTCATCAGAGGCTCCTGGCAGGTCCCTTCTGCATTTATTTCTGGAGGGGAGAGCTGGATGAGCAGCTCCCCTGTGGCAGTACATTCTTCTCTGTCTCTCAGGATTTTTTCATAGAGCAGCACAGAGAGAGGAAAGAGAAAACAATTTCTGTTTCTGCTCCTTGTTTTCCCCGTGTGGGGAAACAATTTGGAGAATTGTTTACCTGGGGGGATTGCTTGGTTGGATTCTGGTGAGGATTGTTTTAGCCTGGTGGCCAATCCAACCCAATCCAATCCAATCCAATCCAACCCAATCCAACCCAATCCAACCCAATCCAATCCAATCCAATCCAACCCAATCCAACCCAATCCAATCCAACCCAATCCAACCCAACCCAACCCAACCCAACCCAATCCAATCCAACCCATCCAATCCAATCCAATCCAATCCAATCCAATCCAACCCAATCCAACACAATCCAATCCAATCCAACCCAATCCAATCCAATCCAACCCAACCCAACCCAATCCAATCCAACCCAATCCAATCCAATCCAATCCAACCCAATCCAACCCAATCCAATCCAATCCAACCCAATCCAATCCAATCCAATCCAACCCAATCCAACCCACCTGTGGCTGGGCTCTCAGAGAGGGGCACGAGTTGTGAGGAGTTAGATTTGGCAGTCAGAACAAGTAGGTTTGTAGTTTTAGTGTCTCCTTTAAATAGTATATTAATGTGTTATAGCACAGTTATAATAAAGAAATCATTCAGCCTTCTGCACTGGAGTCACACATCAGCATTTCCTCCCACCAGCTTCACCTGCAGTTACAACACTCCCCCAGAGCCTTGAAGGGCAGATTTTGCCATTCCTTTGCCGAGCTCTCAGTGGATAATACCCGGTGATATTTCAGACTCCAGAGTAGTGCATGACTCATGGATTCTGTAGTAAATAGGCCAGACTCACAGCTCCAGGTATTTTTAACCTTCTCAGCAGAAAAAGGGAATATTTAGGATAAGAAACAAAGATGAATTTAACAACAAAAATAGCGAGACCACTTGGTGTGCAGCACTTGGGTAACCCTCTGGGACAGAGCTATCCAAATTACCATATGCACTCTCCCAAGCAATACAAAAAAAAACCCAAAGACAAATGATGCTTTATGAAATTCTTTCTGGTGTGATAGCGCTGCTACAGAGCTGCACTAAAATAAATACGATGCCTTCCTTGGAGTACTCCAAGGCTCTGCAGACCCATCAAATGCTCAGTCTGAGCAAGGAGAGAGCTGAGAGCTGCCGGGGCAGTCCCAGCAGCGCCCTGGGCACACAGCAAACTGCTGTGTGACCAGCAAAGTGAGATGTGGACAGAGCCTGGGGCTAAATCTGAGCCTGGGGGGTGCCATCCCCCCCCGTCCTGTGCTGTGCTGGGCAGGACAAGCACCTGCAGGAGAGCTCTGGTGGCTCCAGGTGATCCTCAGCACAGCTATCTGGGGTAGGTGTCCAAGCAGCAAGAAAACCAATCCCCACCTCCATGGAACTGTGCATGCCCTCCACGCTGGGGCCTCTGGGGAGGCCAGGCTGAGACTGAAGCACCCAAAACCCCACAAAAAGCCTGGGAAGCAAAGGCTCTGCCTCACAACCTGAGCAGAGTGCTGGGAACCAGGGACAAGGGGGTGAAGAGGCAGCAGGGTGGTGGCAAAACTCCTCAGGATTGCTCTCGTGGGATCCCGGACTGGTTTGGGTTTGGAGGGACCTTAAACCTCATCCCATGCCACCCCCTGCCAGGGGCAGGGACACCTTCCCCTCTCCCAGCCTGCTCCACCCAGCCACCCGGGGGTTTGCACCCTCGAGCTAAAATTTCCAGAGGTCTCTCAGATCTGAGCACTTAACTCAGTGCTTCTGGGCAGTGACTGCCCCCAGCTTGTTCACAAACCCCATCCCCACTTGTTTTCCTGTCCTTGCTCTCACTCATGAGCACAGGGCTCCTGTGAGTGACTCCCCAGCACTGCAGAGAGCTCTGCTGGGGATGGGTGGGGGCGAGGGGACTTCTCCTGTTGAAATTCGATTCAGAAAAGGAACAAGAAAAACATTTCTATTCGCATTAGGTTTTGTAAAACCATTTAGTGTTCCTAATGTTTAAGCCCAAACTAAGCAGACAGTGATCCTTTAAGTCCCTGTATTCCAGCACATTTTGCCATTCTTTTCTTTCAAGGAAAGTTAGGATTGTTGTTCTTTCACCTTCCAAAGTCCTTGATGGGTTATTTCTAGAGAATATTTAAATCTGGGGAGTATTTTGGTCGGCAAAGATGTCTATAGAAATTTTCTCAAACTCCATCATATATTTACCCACTTCTCAGAAATTCTTCTTCCATTTTCTATTAATATTATTTCACTGGGATCAGTCTCTGTTGAGAAATTTAGTTTAAGCTGCCTAGCAGTCTTAAAAGAGGAAGATCTATTAATTTAATCATTTATATGAATCATGTCTAAATGATCTCAGCAGAGAAAATGTGTTAGCCATTTAAATCCCATCATTACATATTATATAATAATTACCACTAATTCTAGTTTGGATGGGCCACAATATTGCTTTACATACCTAATATATTCAGAACATCCACCTCACCAGGCTCACTCTTTTTGTGACCTTTGAGTTTATGTTTGTCTCTTGATTATGAGCACAGGCAAGGCTCTCCAAGAAATTAGGGATGCAAAACACATCCACGGTGCCACCTCTCTTTGGCATCCACGACTATCACTTTTTTTTTCTTTTTTTTTTTTTTTTTTTAATATCTCAAGTTCTTTTTGTCTCTGGAAGGCATCGAGACGCTATTGATATGGTTGTAATCAAAATAATATTTATTTGTTGAGGGTTCTCGGTGCATTCAGCGCTCGTCATGGCAATCCAGTGAGGAGTTACTCACAGGAGACTACAGGTGTAACTCCCACTGGGTTTCCAGTTTGGACACTGTTGGTTCACAGTGGATCCACAAACTGGATTTCCAGTTTGAACCTCAGCCGTGCACACTGGTGTCTGCAGCCCAGGCTGAGAGAATTTGCAGGGATTTTTTTTCCACGAAAAAAGGGAAAATATTAATCAGCCACGAGAGATTCCTGCACAGGTTACACTGTCTGCAGCTGCAGAGCACTCAGGAGCCAGGGAGGGCACAAAAAACTCTGCAGCAGTGGCTGAACAGCTCCCAAATTACATCTCCTGTGGGCAACCCAAGGAAAAGCCATCACAGCCAGCTCCTCACTGGGAGTCATCCATTTCCACACGGACAGGACAATCCAGTGCTCCCCAGAAAGCCAAAGAGGGCTTCAAACGCACTCCTCACTAAGAGTTATCCATTTCCACGTGGACAGGACAATCCAGTGCTCCCCAGAAAGCCAAAGAGGGGCTCAAACGCACTCCTCACTAGGAGTTATCCATTTCCACGTGGACAGGACAATCCAGTGCTCCCCAGAAAGCCAAAGAGGGGCTCAAACACACTCCAAGCACAGCTGGGCTGAGAAGGTGGTGCTGGCACAACGCTGGAGAGATTCCAGCCCCAAGACCTGCACTTGGGGACACAAATGGTGCTTCCAGAGGGTGATTTCCAGGAGAAACCCCCCAGTTCTGTGCACCCCCTGGTCCAGCACTGCTCCCAGGGCTGGGATTGCCCTGGAGGAAGGTGGAACCGTGTCCCTGCCCTGCCAGCACAACACAAGTAACTTCACCTACTGTGGACACTCCAAGCTGCTTCTTAAAATTATTATTCTTTATTCTTTTGCACCACCCCTGCGTGAATCCATCTGCCAGCAACCTTTCCTCCACTCCATCAAAACTGCAACGCCAGATAAACCCCTGATTAATTACAGAAGAGCAAAACTTCCAGCTCTCATATCCCAAGGGTCAAATCCATCCCTGGTGTAAGCCAGAACTCAGCAGTGAGACAAATTTGGCCCTAGGTGACTTTTTTCCCTCGACTAGCTCATTACACCACCCCTCCTCGAGCTGATGAATTGAGCCCCCTGTGTTCTGTTTGTAACCATCATTAGTATTCATTTTGCGAGCTGGAAGTTCACCCTTGCTCCAGGACTGAGCCCAGTGTTAATCACGGCGGTGTCTGCCCGCCTCTGACTCTGATCTGTCAGGTTTGCATTACTTGTCCCATACCTAATTTTTTGCCCTTACCAGCCAAGTAGCACCTCGACATCACACTGTGTCAGAATTAGAAACTTTTGACAGATCTGTAATCATCTAGTTCTCATCAGCTCTGTGCATGTTAGTCACTTCATTTCCACATTCTAACAGTTAATATGCCTTAATTTCTCACACTTTGTGAATATTTAATTCCTCCCTTTTCAACATCATTTTTAGGTTGTGTGAATCATTTTCAAAGCCTTTGCTATTCTCCCTCCACTATCATCTGCATATTTTATGAAATGGCACAGTTGAATCTCTGAGGGCTCTTGATAAAAATGAAACTGGCAGGCTGCTCATTAGTTGTTTACCTGGAGCTGTGTGAATCCCCCAGAATGGTGGATTCCCATTTGGGTTTGAATTAGGATATTCTGACACATAAGAATTGAAAACCTTTCCAAGCCGAGCGCGATTCTCTCCCAGCCCCTCCCTTCCACCCCAATTAATGGCCCTTCCAGGGAGTTTGCACTGCTTTGGCCAATCCTACACCAACACCTGCAACAACTGGGCTCTTCAGAGGCGAGAGACAGGCTGGAGCCAATTAGCAACTCTAATGAGGGGGAAAAGTGTCCCACCAAGAGCACACAGAGGGCAGCAGGACGAAAATGGGAACTCTTCAGGCTCCCAGAGTCAAAGCAAGGCACCAGGGCTGGGCTTGGTTTGAGGATGTGGTTCAATGGGCAAGTGATAAAAAAAAATGACATTAATTTGTTCCAAAAAGTCCTTGCTCGTGACCATACCTGGCAGGTGTCAGAGCTCTTACACAGGCAGAACCCTTTCCTTCATTTCCTTGATCTTATTCATGCAACAAAACACTGCTGTCTCCCCACTGGAATGAACTGAGGGGCCACACTCCACAATTCATATGAGTTCCAGGGCAAAAATCAGGTTATCCTTGAGTTCACCAGGAAATCCTGGATTATCCACCAAAGAACTCGGTGGGGTTTCTAGTCCAGCCTTCACACAGAACATTTCTTCCCTACTCCACCTCTGCTTCTCCCACCTGGAAGCTGATGGGTCTCTCCATGCAGTTCCCCACATCAATAAATCTTCTCTCCCACATTCCAACAGTTCTAGTTTTTAGTGTCCAGAGATTTAAATTTAGCCTGATTTATTTTTATGCTGATCTCATGCTCCTTTCATAGACTTTACTTAAAAGCAGTAATGCTATCTCTCTCGCCACTAAATTTTTTATGAATTTTTTGGCCTTTGCTGGCTTCATAAGGAAATAGAGAACTGGGGACATTATAAATAGGGGTGAGAGAAGATTTCCAGCTCTAGGAGCTGCATCTGCGTTGTTTCTTTGGCTGTACAGGTGCTTTGGTGAAAGAAAAAGGAAATAGAAGGCTTGGTTTTGATAGGAACCATCTTTTTATTTCATCCTCATGTCCCACCTAATTCATCTTGGCCTGAACACATCTCTTAAAACTCCGTGCATTAAAAATACAAATAACCGAGAGCAGAGTTCCTAATTAAAATTCCACAGAGTTTCTGGCCAGCTGATGTTTCATATTTTATCCCTGAAAATGAGCAGCCAGGAACAATCAGGAGCTCCCTTCTCCAGTCCCTAAACCTCCCTCTCCTCAGCAGCAATTGAGAGAACAGGTGAGACACCTCACATAGTTTGATGCTCACTCTCAATCTAATCAGGTGTCTCATACAATTTGTTGTATTTGTTAAAATCCCAGCTTTAGGAAGCCCCTGAATATTAAAAAACCCTAATAATTAAAAGTGATATTTTTATATAGCCTTGGCTAGAGCGAGGGTGGATTTCAATATGTTTTGTTCATTGTAAAGATTCAGAAATTAAATATATATTAAAAATTATTTTTTATAGTCTGGTGAAGGCTGGTGGCCTGCGTGGCTGGATTTTAATTCTTGGCTTTGACAGTATTCCATTCTTTTGATTTGTTAGATGTGCTTCAGATCTATTACTTTTTAATTGGACATGAACATGCCTATGAACTGAACTCGGTCTCCGAGGGTTTGCATAAAATTAGCCAGGATGTGGGGAGAGAGGAGCTGTCCCTACAGCTCAGGGCTCTCAGATCCTGCAGAAGGTAAAAATAACAACAGCCACGGAGGTGCTCACCCAACACCCAGCCCGAGCACCACCAGCAGCAGGTTTGGCAGGCTGAGATTTTACCTCCGTTTGCAAAGAACCTTCCCCTCCAGCCACAAGTTCACTATTTAACCATTACCACTTCCTACACTTTAATATTTTCCGAGCTCATTAAATATTGGTTGGCTTCAGAAATACTTTATCCTCCTGACTAGAAGCAGACATTTTGGGCTGTGGGCATCCTTCCCTCTCGCTGATGTCAGCCTCTCAAAAACCCTGGAGATCACCCTTCACTCTGGTGATGTTCCAAAAGGAATTCCCATTGTTACAACTGCACACCACACAACTGCAGGAAGTCTTTTCTTAGTTGCCAGTGAGTTAAATTAACTTGTGACTTCAGTCTTGCAATACCAACAGTGTTTCCTGGACATGGGGAACTCCAGTGAATTTGCTTTTAGTGATGTGTACGAGGACACTTTTTACAAGTTGTTCTCTGTTTGATCAGGACAATTGTTGTCTCACTGCCATCCTCAGCAAAGTGAGGAACTTCTGTGGGAAATGGCAGCTTTAGAGCCCCAGTTCATTCCAGTTTGAGGGACATCACCCACACCAACCTCACGCTGCTTATCTGTGCATTGTGTGGAGCAGACTCACAGCAAACCAACCCAAAGCCATCCAAACCAGATCAAACCCTGGTTTCCCTGCAATGAGCTCTTCCTCTCCGTGGTGGCTGTGTAACAGTGCTCACAGGGAAGCACGAGGGACAACAGAAATCCGGAGCACACCAGGGGCTGAGTGTGAAATTGAGGGTGGAAATCAAGACAGGTAAAAAAGGGCTGCAAACACAGGCAGCACCAAAGCATTTGATGCAAGACACAAAGCGACTCGCCCAGGACAGCAAATTCTGCCTGCAGAGCTATCCCTCTCCTCTGATGTAGTTGTCAACTTTGTCTGAATTTCTTTTCAGAGCAAAAGCTCTCCAGCTTGGCTCAGTCCTGGTTTATGCTTCTCTACCCTCCCTACCCCTCCTCCCGCATGTTAAACAGACCAGAGACCTGACATTTTATGTTGTTTGTTTGAAATGATAAACTTAATCATGAGTGAAATGTTAGGAGTGACAGTGCTGGCCACAGTAAGGTCATTTCTGCTGCAGCCAAGCAAATACTGCTCTCCCCTTAATTGCATCTCCAGCCCTTGCCACAGGAGGACCCAGGCATTTGCAAGTGGGGAGCTGAATCTGTCTTTGTGATAATTAAACCATGGACCTCTGGAAAGACTGCCAAATCTGCCATATGGTAGTTTTATGACCTAGACTGCTGTTATCTCTTGAGAAAGCTAACATCCTAATCTCATTTTCGTTATCTGTGATCAGAACCCGCATTTCTGGAGGGCAAAATGCAGGAGGGCTGCTCGCTGCAGAGCATCCCACAGCAGTGACATTTTGTCCAGTGGTTCAAATTAATAAAACGAAGAGAGAGCTCATTATTGACATCCTGGAAGGAAAGCAGAAATCAAGCAGCTAAACCCCAATAACCCGTGGGTTACCAGCACACACTGTTAAAAATTCCTGGGACCTGCCTTTGGAGGGACCAGGGCTCTGATGGGAAATTAAAACATTCGTTGCAGGAAGGTTGGGAAAAGGCCACTGAGGTTTTTCACAATGCAAACGCGTTATTTTAAAACACAAACACGAGAGGCTGCTGCCTTTGGAGGCCTGATGTCATTTATCACAGACACCGTGCTGTAAGAGCATCCTTTGAGCACATTTTACAGGAACAGAAAGCCAGGCTGGGACACGCCTGATACGAAGAATAAACAGCTCAGAACCAGTGCTGGGTAAGGCTTTATGCCTGGCCATTCTGAAACTTCCACTATTTCAATAAATTCACGCTAATTTGCCATTAAATCTGCCACACAGCCATGCAAGCACTTGCCCCGTGGCTGGGGAACAGGCTGCCCTTTAGAGCTGGAACACAAACGCTCCCCAGCTGTGGTCACCTCGTTAGACACTGTCTGGGGCTGGATCACTTGGTAAGGGAATGCATCTGTTCCTTTCAGCAAGGTTATGTCTGCAGAAGGGCCCTGCAAACACAAGGAACAGGTGGCATATTTTTCATCTCACTGGTAGCAAACACACAGCCCGTGCTCTTTGATGGCTCAGGGAGCCTTACAAGGGGGATCTTCAGCACCAGAAATTGTGAGTGGAGATGGTTCTTGCCAGATGTTTCGGGATGGGATGTCCCTTTGCAAGGAAAAGCCTAATGGCTACTCAGGTCTGCACGAAGTTCTCCAGCCCAGTGACCTTCATCCCATTTATCTGCCAGCCAGACGCTCACTGAGAGATGACGTGGGTCTGTTTTTACAGAAATACTCAGGTTATATGATCTAGATAATACAGCCTGCTATAAATCACCCCAGTTGTCCCTTGATATTTTGAAAACTGATGAGACTGCCGATTCCTGCTCCTTACTTTGTATGCAAATGATAAATTATAGATGGGAAATAGGAAAAAGAAGGTTTTACTCATTTGCTGGATTGAAACAGACTGGATTAGTGAGCGAGCAGTAGTACCCTTGGACTATTTATTGTGACATTGCTTAGAAAAATTCAAACCCCAAAGCCTTCAAATCACTGGGGACATTGTTAGCCTTCTGCAGGAATTATTAAAATGTACAGAAATGTATGAGCATCACTTTATAATAATTAATCAGGGGCTGTTGATTAATAAAGCTCATTTTTTAGTCCCGATGATTCAGGGTATTATCCAAAGGACAGTGTCCTTGTCACATTGATTAAGAAACCAGACTTTGCCGTGGAAGAAAGTGTGAGAACAGTCGCTCTTCTTCCTTCCCCCCTCCCCCCCATAAAATAAATATTGAATGAGAATATTAACTCGTTAACCTTGACAACAATTTGTAATTTTCATAAGGAGGAAAACTCGCGTATTCAGCAAATAAATTGCTGCGGGGATTTCAGGGAAACAAATTGGAGGGAATGAAGAATGCTACCATATGAATTCTGTCGTTTTTATGGGCTGCCATGATAAATTTGTTTGGTTATGTCCCTCAATTAAGGCCACAAATACTGGAAAGCGTCAGGAGCAAGAGAGCTGGTGGGGCTGGCACGGAGGAGTCGGGGTGACAATCTAAGGTCACCCAGACAAGCTCAGGTGGCTCTCTTCTCTCAGAGCCAGCACCTCACAGAGTGCATTCTCTGTCCAGCACACATTCTCTGTCCCCCCACAGCCTTTGCTAGAAGATAACTGCATTTATTAGCCATTGCAGGAGACAATCTTCACTGGAATTAACAGCCCCAGTCACAGGTTTGACGGGTTCTCCAGTTATCCTGAGCTCAGTTTAAGCAGGAATGCAGGTAGAACAGATAATCTGGGAGCTGCTCACCGCTGCAGCTGGCCAGCCCTGGGTTTTAACCCCCTAGAAAAATGTTCTGCTTTGAAACTCGAGCTGGGGGTGTTCCAGTGACTGCAGGAAAAATGGACACTCTTTGCTCCTTCATGGATTTCCAGCTGCAAACCCTTCCTTGTCCAGATCACTGACTCAGCCAGCCAAACACATTTAGGATGTGCTTAGTTTTAAGCTCGTTTTACCTCAGCTAACATCAAGTAATGCTGTGCATGCTTAAAAGTAAGCACATGCTTAACTGCTTTGTTGGATTACAGCCTAAATTATCTATTAATCCAATTGCATGGTTTCCTCTGATCACTGCAGTCTTCAAATTCTCACTGTACAATAAATTTAATATAAATGCATTATGTTTGTCAGGCATACCACGAGCTTTTCATGCTGTCCTTGTCTGCTTGGCTATATTGTCATCCATAGGAGAATATTAAAAATTTAATATGATTTTGAAAAAATTAATTTTAGCTTTTTTTTTTTTTTTTTTTTTGAAGGATATGAATGAAGTGTATCTTGTTTGGGAAAGCAAAAGGAAAAATAAAATAAAATAAAATAGAAGTGTTTAGTATTTTAAAGGTCTAGATAGGGAGGCATGAGGCAAATGAGAAAATCCCCTTGGATTCTCACAAAGGTGAGAACACACAGGGTGTTGGGAATGCTGCTGGTTCCTGCTACAGCAACAATAACTGGGTCTGATTGAGGTCTGGTTTTACTGGACTCATCCTGCAAGGACTTCAGGACAGAGAAACCAGGTTGTTGGAGGTATGGGAGTGAATCCCATTCACCTCAACATGTGAGGTGCTCAGATATTCCAGTGAAGGGGAGCCCTGAAATGGCAGCACATTAATTCTGCCTTTCCAACTGGTACCTTTGGAGGGGTGTTCTGCCTTTTAATGCCACCAAGGGTCACTTTAAATACACCCAAAACCCCTCACAAATGCAGTGATTAAGTGATTTATCCATTATTTCCCAGGAAGCTGAGCCCCCCTGTGCTCCATCAGCCTCCTCCTGGTCCCGGGCAGCCCTGACCCTCCCCAGTGGAATTCTGGCCATTTGCAGCTCTGGTGCCAGGCTGACCACTCAGCTTCCAGCCCTGTCCTGCTCCCCAGGCCTCAGCTGAAGTGCAGAGCTAAAATTAGTGCAGCCCCATGTAATTAGCATGAATCAGTGGGCAGCACATGCTCATGGATGCAGTTACTCACAGTGCATCACAGAGAACAGCAGCAGCAACCACTTCGGCCAAACCTTCCCTCGCTGAGAGCAAAAAAGAAATTAATAAATAAATCCCTGCATTTCTATTACTGGTGGCCCTGGAATATAATCAGGCAGTACCTGCAGGATAAATCAAAAGATTAAATTAAGTTGGGATTTGAATCCCCCACTAAACAAAGACTCAAACTGAGATTACGCTTTGCTGGACTCCGGGCTCGGAATGGCTTTCAAGGGCCTCCCTCCCAAACATAATATCATTATTTGCTTTGACCACTGCTACGTTACACAAAATGCACAAAATGCACAAAATCCAGCCCAGGGGGTGCCAGGGGGAGCCGTGAGGCAGGGAACAATATGGAGAGCAGTATGGGGCATGCTGATTTTTATTCATTGCTGGCCTCCTGCCTGCTCCTCCTGAGCTGCTCCAGCCCCAGGCTGGGCTCTGGCACAGCCTCTGTGTCCTGCCTTCTGCTGCTGCCCTGGCCAGCCTGGGATTGTCCCTTCCTGCAGCACAGGGCACCTGCTGGCCCTCCACCCACGCTGCTCCCTCCTTCTCACAGAAGCACAATTGCCAAAGCCTGCTCCTTTGGAGAGGGGCCACTCACACACGGGAGGGCTCGGGATAAATCTTTACCCCCCCCCCCCCAGCATATTTAGGGGCTCTGCAGCCCCAAATTCCTCCCCTGCCAGCCACCAAAGGTAGGCGAAACCCTCCAAAACCTGCTCAGAACTTCAGCCTCTCTGCCCACAAGATGTCACCCTGAATTTTAACAAAGCTACATTTACCCTTCAGCATTAATTCCCCTCCCTCCTCCCCGTGTTCCATCCTTAGAACCGACTGCATTAACTCTTCAGAACTGATGGTTTACACACCACCCCAAAAATCCTGTTTAAAACTCGCTGCTCCTGACCTCAGCTGCATTTTGGCAACACATTCCTCCCCATGAATTCTGGGCTGCATCTCCTCCCGTTTTTCACAGCACAGGAAAATTATTTTCAGGTCAGCCTGCACAGCCCCCTCCAGCGTGACCCCACGACTCTTTCAGTGATGTTCATCTCCAGTTTGAGAAGGAGCATGTGGAGATTCTTCAGTGTAGAGTCTTAATATGCGTTATCTGATAACGTCAGCCTCAGATTTCAAGTGTTTCACAGCTTTTGGATGACAAAACCAAAAATTCCAGCATGAAAAAAAGGAATGAGAAGTATCTCTAAACCTTCCTGAAAGTGGAAGTGACAGCAGCCTTACCAGAGTGCATTTGCCAAATCTCGAGGCTTGGAAAAGGATACATTGAATTCTTAAGGTTTAGTTTGTGCTGTTGTTTAAAAAACTGGTGCAGTTTGTTCAGAGGCCAACTCCACTCAAAGCTTTGCTGCTCTTTTCCTCAAGAAAAACCCTTTCTGCCAGAATGTTGGGCCTGTTTTCCACATTCCCTCAGCCCCAGCCCTGGGAAGGGAGCGTGTCCGTGACCCATTAGGAGCCTGACGTGACATTTATGTGCACGTTTAGCGGGGTTGCTCTCACAAGCACAATAATTACACACACAAATGAGCTTTGAAATTGCCCTTTTTATGAAAATCCAAACCTTGATATTTAACTAGTTAATAAGAGCCCCTCTCGCATCTGATTTGCAAATCAGGTCTTGGTATGAAAGGCTGGGTTTTGCAGAGGGGAGCTCTGACTCTGGCGTGTTCTCTGTGCCTATTTCAAGTGCTTATCTACAGAGCAGGCAGATCTGAACTGGGCTTGCTGTGAGAATATTTGTTTCATTTCTGCTCGCACGTGAATAACCAATATAGAACAGATAACCAGTAGCTTGGACACAAAAAACAGGCACAGAAATTAACTTTAAACTTCTGAAACACCTTAAAACCAGGCCCCCCAAACGGATCAGTGTGTGAGAAAAACACCTTTGCAGCAGAACGCTGCACACAAAGCAGGCACAGCCTGTTGCTACAACAAGCAGTTATCCTTTAAAAAGAACAAACAGAATTTTACCAAAGCTGTGGTATATCCAGCCCAGTATTTTGTTTTTTAAGAATATTTTTTATGTTTAACTCACACCATTGAGGCCCCTTGCAAGAGAAGCTTATTCCCAGTTCTATGAGAACAGAGTTAAACCCTGACTACACCTTGGTAGTTTTACCTAGAGGTTATTTCCCTACTCATATTTTTCCTCTCTAATTCAAGACAGCTGCTGGTTTGGAGAGTCTAACATGAGTGAAGAGTCAGATTTGAAAAGGAAACCAGGAAATTTCTATTCCTAGCCTTTATACATCAGCAATGCTCAGAACTGAGCATCTCCAGGTATTCCAGGAGGCACAAAAATCCCCTCTCCCACTCCCACCCAATCCTCATTTTCCTCAGAAAGGGGCAAGCTCAACCTTCCCAAAAAAGTGTTTGTGGAGCAGCTGCACTGGGACTCCTCCTGAACCACTGAAACAAATATTTTTGCCTCAACATTTACTACAACACCACCTTGGAGATTTCTGCCCTTTTCCCAGGGTATTTCCATCTCTCCAGTAGCAGATTCTGTTCATGCTGAGTGCAATGTTCCTATAAAAGCTCACTGGGCACCTTAACACCCCTTCAAACTCCAAATAAAAAGGCTGAGAAACACCATAAAAAGAACAGCAGACCACAAACAATTTTTTTTTCCATAGGAAAAATAGGGTTTTATAGGAAAAAAATATTCATACAAAAATTGCTGTTCAATTCTCACCAATTCCCAGCTATCATAAATGAAGATACAAGAAACACTGTGGGATTAGCTAAGTTTGCTCATAATTTTCCCAGAGTCTTCTCCGATAAATCCCCCTAAATTTCCAGGCTAAGTTTCACTCCAGCAAAGCCTGTAAATATTTTGATCAGCTCTGTAGGGCAGCACACTGTAAATACACTCACTCGGGGTGACTGTTTCTCAGTAATGAACTGGAGCATCTTGGCAGAAGCTGATTTGTTTCACCCACCACCCATCTTCCCCGATAATTAAATTTTTCCTTCAAAACACAAACTCTGCACCAAAGTACCATATCGGCCAAGACATCAGGAGGCCGAAAACAAACAAAAAAATTAATTTCAAACTGTGAAACACAGCATGAGCTAAATCCTCTCTAAGTCCTCTCAGTTCATCTCCAGCAATTCAAATCAGGCCCAATTTCCACAGGAAGTTTTTAAAGGGCAGCTGCAGCGTTCCTGATCCCATCACTGGGGCTGATTTTAATAAATGTCACTCACCTTGGCACAAAGTTTGCATTTCAGCCCTTTCCCCTCCCTCTTTTCCCTTGACACGTGGTTTTCCTGGGGGTTTTGTTAATAGTTTATGGGCAGTGATCACACACAGGCACTCAATAACCACAAATTGACCAACCTGAGCTGATACTTTCTTTTTTTTTTTTTTTTTTTTTTTTCCAGAACCTTCCCTGACTGCATTGGTTAATTTTAAGTAAAGAGCATAGAATATTAAATATCAGTATGCAATCACCATAAATATATCATTAGGATATAAACAGCACATAATATTAACATTATATAGTAGCTCATATCCACAGCCAGCTTTAGGATTTTATTGACTATAATCACAGGAAATTATTCAAGGTGTGCAAACTTTTTTTTTGGGGGAAAAAAAAAATCTAAAATGGACTTAAAGGCTGTCATTAGTCATTGCTATTGGTGCATTACAATAATTTTAAATAATCCTGAATGCTGGGCATTGTTCACTTGTATTAAGGGTGGCTCTGTATGGAGAGCAATTTTTGTATGAATATTTTTTTCCTATGGGCAAAGGCTGAAACATGAGCACAAATCCCACCAGGTTCTGTACAGGAAGAGAAAATGGTTTTATTGGTAAATCCTTTCTCGCTGACCACTCCTCTCCACTGAAACCAGGAGAGAAAACCCTCAGCAGTGAGCACTCAGCAGCCTTACATAACTGTTCCACCTTCCCCAGGAGTTAAGGAAACGAAGTGTGAGATTTTTCTAAAGAGGCAGAATTTATTTGTTTTGAAAAGGTACATGTATCACCAACCCCCAAATCTGAGAAGAGAGGAGGCAAAGCATCCATCCATCCATGAGAATTCTCTCACAGGAGGGGAAAAAGAGCTTTGCAGTTATATTTCCTCAGAGGTGAGTAAAAAGAAATCCAAATATTTAGTGCAAGATTCCTACCTCGGCCAAATTTGATTATGACACCTAGAGGAGGGACAAAGCTGGGATTTGCTGAGACCTCTCAGAGGTGCTGGGTGTCCTCATGGAGCAGCCCAGCCCTGGCAGGAGCAGCCTGTAAACAAACCCCACTTTCCAAAAACACAAGGAGGAAGCAAATTTTGGAAATCAGGAAGCTCAGACTCCCTGCAGCCATAAACAATAATTTTCCACAGTGCAATAAGGAGATACCTGGATTATTCTCCATGATTAGGCCATGGACAGGCTGGCACCCCTACAATAAAAGCAGGATTTATCAGGAAATTTGGCCTATGGAGTTCTCCAGCCTGGGCTTGCACTGGCTCAGCAATTTCTTCCCATGATTTGATAAAAATGTTTTCAGCATTTTATGCATCCAGGTACACACAGCAATAATTACCATAATATTATAAAACACAAAGGCAGAAAAGTGCAGCAATTTGCACTGATTATTAAGTAAAAATAGGAAACTTTAATTATTAATTTTTGAAATCACTGAAAGGAGAAAATAGCACACCTTCCATGTGCAGACACTGAAATTAGATTAGCTTGACAAGCCCATTTCAGAGGGAACAGGAATTCTTCAGTGCATTTATTTAATAGACCTTGAACATGTTATGAAGCAACTCTTTATTACAGCATCCTAAAAAATGTGACTGAAAGGATTTGAAATCCCACATCTTGGTGCTGCTTTTAGATTAACACAAAACACTGAAAGGATCCCAGTGATGACAGCTCCCAATTCAAAGCAGCCTCTAACAGGATCAGGAGCAGAGTGAATGGGAATAACTGATGCTCCTGTGGCAAGTGCAGCTCCTCAGGAGAAGAGGAAAAAGAAGGATTTCCCTGTGCACACATTTTGGGGCAGCAGATTTTTGCCACACCAGGGTTGTGTTGCCCACATTTATTCACTTGGATCTGACCTCTGGATTTTAAAGCATCAACAGCGACTGTCTGCTCCTCAAAATCTCTTTTTTCCCCACCCTGGGAAACTCACAATATAAATTTTTTTTAAATGGCAAAATAGTTTTATGGCATTTAAAGTAAACACTGGCAGTTTTGTTGAAGGGAAGGGTGGCACAGAGGAGCCAAAACGTGGGATTAAATGAGTTGTACACTCGTAAATGGACTTGAAGAGGAGGGAAGCGCAACAAGGCAGTGTTGGGCAGGTGCAGTGATCCAGGCTGGAAATGACAAATGAAACTTGTTGTTACAGAGCAGTCAGCAAAGATGGAAAGGTACTGAAATTTGGCTAATGAAGCAGAAGGACCTGCAGAGGACCCAAAGAGGACAGGGCTCCTTTTGCAGTTTTCCCCTCCCTTGTGCACGCCTGTTTTCAGAGCAAACACTCCTTCTGCATCCGCGTCTCATTGTCTTCTGTCCCTGGAGGAACTCCTCTTTTTCTGCTGCCAAAACGGCTACTCCAGCCCAGGGTCAGACCAATTATTTCTTAAATGGTTTGTGCTCACCTGCACTTCAAACGGGAGCCTTTGAGAAGCAAAATAACAGCACCTCGTTCCCAGGCTGCTCCCAAATCCATTATGCTCCCAACACATCAGTCTGCTCAATTAAAGAGCCAACGACTACAAAGTGACTGTACATCATTTGTATTACCCTGCTCCAGCCGACACTTTATTCACAAATATCTGACTCCAAGAGGTCTTTTTCTGCTTAGCTAGCTGCTTTATCCCAGCTTGCATTTATGTTAAAAAGAAAAAAAAAAAAAAAAAAATGAAAAAAAAAAAAAAAAGAAAAGAAAAAAAGGAAAAAAACAATCAGCAATGTGCTTCAAGCAAAGATTTCTGTGTCCTGTGTAGTTATTCCTTCTCTGCACAGGGAGTTTTGCCTTTCCTTGCAGCCCACTTCAAACTGATTTGTTGGAGACTCCCAAGTCCCAGGGAATGACAGTCTGAAGGCTTGCTTTCAAAATACTGGAGGAACAACTCTGAAACCAATACTGCCTGGCCAGCTCACTTAGTTCTTACTCAGTTTGGGGCTGTGTGCACGCGAAGCCATTGGAATGAGGAGGGGAAATAAAATCCAGCCCTTGCTGAGGGTTCAAGGACACAGACAGGGGTGCTCAGCAGTCCACGCCTCCTCCAGGACAGACTTTAGATCCAGCCTAAGGATCCAGGCAGTCCTGGCTCTGTCCAGCATCCTCTGACCCATCTTCCCTCCCAGCTGAGGACATTCCCTGACCATTCCCTGCCTCCTGCCCTCCCACAGCAGCTCCCTGGAGCTGTCTCAGGTGGGTTCCTCTCCTCCTGCCCAGTGCTGGGGTGGATCCAGCCCCAAATCTCAGCCCTGAGCTCAGGCTCCAGGCGCAGGGGCACAGATGGGCACAGACAGAGGAGTTTCTGGATGGATGCAGGGAAGCTTTTCTCCTCTCTGAGGATGATTAAGCCCTGATGAGGCTGTCCCAAGGGGTCAGGGCTCCTCAGCCCTGCTGAGATGCCCCGAGCACTCCGTGTTCCCCTGCTCTGAGAGGGTGAAACAGAGATTTTTGGAGTTAAGTTAACAAAATGAATTAAGCATTTATAATTTAGCTTGTAGAGTTATGTATTGAATTTTAACCTTTTACTTAAGAAACCTCTGCCTGGTACAAAGGGCATAAGAAAATGCAAATTTCTGAAGCTTCTTGCATAAAGAACAATACCAGAAGAAGCAAAGAATCCAGATAAAGAAGCTCCTCTGTCTCCAAGCCTATCAAGACTGACAGACGTACTCAGATAAGCACCAAGGGACCAAAAGCACGCGCAGAGAGGAAAAGTTCAAAAGTTCAGCCATGAGGAAGACCACAATCTTCAGCCTCAGGACCACTGAGACCCCCGTGCGACCACCACAGCAAACCAGGCGTGCCCAGAAGGGCGTGGACTTACTTAGCATGAGAGGCGAGGACAGGAGGGGCCAGGGGTTGAATATCACAGAATCACAGAATGATGAGGGTGGAAGAGACCTCTAAGATCATCGAGTCCAACCTATGCCTGAACACCTCAGCTAGACTACAGCACCACGTGCCATGGCCAGTCTTTTTTTAAACACATAAAGATGTGCTTTTAAACACATATGCATGGAAAAGTTGTGCAATGCATTGCACGTGGAACAGCTTTGGGAATAAAGGTGTGGGTCAGCCTGAGGCTCGGGGCACAAGTTTTTGGAGAGTTATCTCTCACCTGTGTTGGGTGCTGACATACAGACCCACTTCAAAACTACCCCAGGGTGTGGAGTCGATTTATTTATTTATTCCACGTATCGCTCCAAGGGAGCCTGGAGCAGGGACCTGCCCAGGGCCCCTCCAGCCTGGCTGCCCTGCCAAGGAGCAGCAGTCAGGAGCTATCCCAGCAATTCCCTCTCCCAGGAGCCCATCCTGCCCGCCAGCAAGCTCCAGCAGCGCCGGGCCGAGCTCATTTCGCATCACCAGACATGAAACACGAGGCTGGTTCTCCCCTCTCCCAGACATCCCCCGCGGAAAACGCTGCAGGAGCAGAACTCCCTAACTCCTGCTAGCAGCACCAGAGCCACACAGCTACCCACGGGGCCAAACAGCTCTGTAATTCCTTCTCCCCAAGCTGGGAAATAGGGTCAATCCTATGGGTAACCCAGGGTGCCCCAAAGCTCAGCACAGCCCTGGCACAGGCGCTCCAAAGCCTTCAGGACAGCCCAGGTTGACTTTCCAGCATCTCCTGAGGAGGGTAAAGCTCATTTCAACAAAGTGTATATTCTGCCCAGTGCAAAGAAAAATTACTTTGAATTAACTGGATAGATGTTATGAATAATCCACATTAAATTCTTAATTTTGGGTTACGATAGAAGACTTAATAGTGGTCAGATACCCACTGCTTATGCAATTAATTCTTAGCCAAGAAAATGAATGTGAGATGTAAAATATTTTAGAAATAATCTTTTCGTACAAAAACAATGGAAATTTGAAGAAGGATTAAGATTTAGTGTCACAACAGATTATAGTGTGAACAGAATATGTCCTTACAGAAATCTATTTAACCACTGATATCCTAGAGGGAACAAACTATGGGGCTTTTTCCATAGCAAAAAGGGGAAAAAAAAGGGAATTTGCTCTTTGTGTTTACTGGAGCCCACAGCTGGCAGGAAATGAGGCATGAAATGTATTGTCAAACACACAGTGTTCCAATAGAATGCCTTACTTCCAGCTGAGCATCGATTTCAGGGATGCAAGCCCTCAGACCCCCCCTAAAAATAGATATTTTTAACAAATGGATCACCCTGGTAATGCTATATATATATACACACACAAAGGTATTGTTACAAAAAGCTGCAGATTTTTTAACACTGAACTTCCTCCCATTTGTTAGTTTTTCCTAAGATACACCAATAATTCAGGAATACTAAAGAGAACCAGGAGAGGAGGATTCCCACCAGCCCAAAGTGACCCAAACTTCAGCTCCAAGTTACTCCTGAGCACAGATCTTAGAGAGAAATAATTGAATTGCAGCTCCAGAAGAGAAGCAGGAACATCACCCTCTGGAAAACCTCTGTCCACGATATTTCCCTGCTGCATCCAGAGGAATCAGGGCCAGAAAACCCCCTGGAAACTCATTTTTCTATATTAATGGCACTAAGTAGCAGTACTCACACCCTGGTGAGAGTGGTGTCTATCCTAAGCAAGCGAGGGATTGCCCAAAAGCTCCAGGTAAAATGAGTTTTGCAGTTGTTTTACAGACAAAATTGAGTATGCAAAGCAGCATTGCATCAGTCACCCCTTCCCAAAGCATAGCTAATGCACTTAATTAACTAGGCTGCTACCAAATCCTCTTTTTAAACACTTTTTTTCTCTTTAAAGATTGTCACAAAAAAAAACCCAAACAAACAAAAAACACTAGGAAAATTAGAAACCCAAGAAAACGAGAATCAAGAGTGTTGGAATAGAACACAGCTTTTTTTTTTTTTTTTTTTTTTTTGCTTTGAGAAATCATCTGTATGGCAATGATTTAATTAAACTATAAATGAAAGTGATTGCAAAAGTGTCTTGCTGGGTAAGGGCAGGGTGTATAGAATTAAACACCCTTCTGCTGGGCTGTTTGGGACAGATTTGTGTTCTATCACTTTGCTTTTTTTAATTCTCACCATGACACGGTCACCACACAGGGGTGCAGGACAGGCTGATCTTTGCCCTTTGGGGTTTTACAGTGACACAGCCCCGAGCATGTGCCACCCTGACCTTCCAGCCTGGGGAGGAAAGCAGGGCTAACTCTGGAAAAGCCAATTATTTCTCACTCCTGATGCGGGGAAGCTGCTTCTCCTGGTGCTGCAGAGCCACCAGCATGGGCAGAGTTATGGCAGGGACAGGCACAGCACATTTTCTTCAAGTCAGTGCCATTCATTTCTACCAAAAAGAGAGGGGGGAAAAAAAAAAAAAAAGGTTCTCTCTCATCCTTCATCCTTTGATTCTTTAAGTTATTGAAGACTTTCTATTCCTGTATGATTGAAAGGGAACTGAGAGAGGCAGCACTTATCAGAAAAACCCCAGAACAGACAGGGGAACAGACTCCCAGCCCCGTGCTGGATCACTCCCCTGGAATGAGCAGTTCTTTCCCACCAAGGAAAGGCATTTCCCTGCCCTGTGACAGCCTGGGCTGGGAGGGGAGGCAGCTGCAGGGGCCCAGGGGACAGTCCTGGGACGTGGATGTCACCCCTGGGCTGTAGCGAAAAACACGGCGAACCCCGGCTCGGGGAAGAGATGCTGATGTCTGCTCCAGATCAGGAGGCACAGCTCTATTAAAACTACACTATGTTACATTAATATACTATTTAAAGAGACACTATCCTATTCTACATATTTACTTTTTACTTATTTAACCAACTCAAACTGTGACTCTGCTGAGAGCCCAGCACAGCTGGATCCCACTGGGCACTGACCCCAACCAACCTTCACCAGGATCCAGCCCAGCAATCCCTGCAGGTGAACAATCCCCACACCACATTCCACATGGGCAAAACAGAGGGGCAGAGATGAAGATTGTTTTCCTTTCTTCTCTCTGTGCTTCTCCCGAGAGACAGAATTGTGTCTGTCTGTCCAGAGAGGGTGACTGTCACACTGGGCTGTGCCAGTGCCACCACTGGTGGCAGCTGGGCTGGACAGGGCCCTAAAGCTCACCCCAATTCCATGGCAGGGACACCTCCCACTGGCCCAGGCTGCTCCAAGCCCTGCCCAGGGACACTGCCAGGGATCCAGGGGCAGCCACAGCTGCTCTGGGAATTGCCTCCCAGTATCCCATCCAACCCTTCTCAGGGGGAAGCCCTGCCCTGCTCTGTCCCTCCAGGTCCTTGCAGGGAGCCTCTCCCCACCTCTCCTGGAAGATCCTTTCAGGTACTTTGTAATATAAATCGATGGATGTGAATAATTGAGTTTTGGAGATGGAGGGGTCTGAAATCACTTGGGCAAGGTCAGGACCTAGGGCTGAACACAGCTTGAGAGAAAGTTTTGTACCCTTGAAAGACAGGGGCAGAAGAGACTCGACACCAGCATTTAAATCTGGCTGTAAAATGCAACTGTGGTGTTTATTTTTAAAACCAACCCACAATATTAATGGCTTTTCCTGTGCTCTTCTGCATAAAACTAAAGAAGGGCTGTGAGAAATCCAGTCCATCACGGGCTGAGACCCATCTGTCAGGGAAATAAATCCAGGGGAAGTCACTCCCTACACAAGGCCCTGTGTTCTCCATGGGATGCCTTTCCCACATCCAACCTTTTGGCCCCGTGCACACCCAGAGCTCCTGACAGGTTCAGGAGTTGAAGAGTTGTCCATTTATGAGTCCCATCACACTCAGAATGGGCTTTCTGTATTTCTGCCAAAGTGCTTGACACAGAAACTTGTCTCTTGTGCTTTTTCTTCTTATATATATATATAAAAAAAAAATATGTCAGGCTAAAAAGACAGGTCCAAACAGCTCCTGGCCACCTTGGCAAATGTGCTGCTATTGTTTATAAACCCTTGCAGTTATTATTGTTTGGGGATTGTTTCTGTTATCTCACTTTTAGTAACAGACGAGTGACTTCCAATGTGTCAAGGAAATCTAATAAAATATAAATAAAAACTATTTGCCTGTGTTTTTTCCCCTTTTACTCCAAGCACAAATTACATTAACAAAGCAAAATAACACAGACAATCAAGACTGGAGTGTAGAATCAGCCAGAAATGCTTTGTGTTTATGAAGTTTTCATTTATAAGAGCCTGCCCCACCTTATCTGAATTAAGAAAAGCAGCATCCAGGCTGTGCTGGCTGCAGCCCAGCCCAGCAAAGCACAAACACGTGTGGCTCAGACACACCAACAGTGTCAGGAGGAACCTGCCCTGGGCCAACACCTCCCTCAGGCAGAGGGGAGAGCAGAGCCTGGCCTCAGATGTGCCGGCTGTGGCACAGGCAGAGAATTCCTGCTGCATTCCTGGTTTATTCCACTGACCCTCCATTCAGAATTGTTTTGCTCATCCACTGGTTTTAGCTTGGAGCTAAACCTGGAGGGATTATCAGGGTAATTTACCCAGAGACAGCCAAAGGGTTCCCATAGAGCCTCGAGCCAGCCACGTGGATAGTTCAGATTTACTTATCTTTGCAATAGAAAACAACCTAGACGGGTTCTTGAGATCTGCCAGGAATTATTTTTTTTTAAAAAAAGGAGAAAAGAAAACCCAAACCCCAACAGCTGTAGTGCCACCTTTATTATTTCAAGTGTTCTGTTACACCCAGTCATATCTATTTTTATCTAGAGATTTACTTAATTAACACTGGAAGAATTTTGTCCATACAAGAATGCCCCTTTCTAACGCAACTCCCTTTTTTTTTTTTTTAACCCCAAACACACAAAACCCCCAGACCATTTCACTTTGACCCTTTGGCTGATCTGTCCAGCCCAGTCACAGTAACAAAAGGTGGGAACCTCAGTGTCCCCTCATCAGGAGCAGAGGCTCAGCAGCAGCGAGGCAGTGACGGGGCAGCCCCGCTGCACGAACTTTCATGCACTTAAATCTCCAGCAAACCTCATTTTCACCTTGGAGGCACCAATCCCACACTGTGGACACCTGCTCCACCCAAGCACAGCCTCAGGCCCCACCAGCCTTTCCCAAAAGCAGAGGCACACTCCTTTCATTTGGGAGCCACACTTGGATTATCTCTAATCTAGCAAGGAGCAATTTTGACTACTAAAAGCAAGGAACAATTGTGAACAACGCAGCTTACACCGCTTAACATAGCCTTCCTTAAAGCTGAATAATTCCTCCTCAAATGCTGCCAGCTCGTTCTGCCTCTGAGATCTGTCACTGCTGACAGCAGAGAGGCCGAGGGATGGCAACCCAGCCCTGGCACTGGACATATGCTCTCGAGGTGGACAGCACTCCCACGACTCATTGCAAATTAGAAACAGGATTAAAGCCACCTCCCTTCTCAGCCTGCTTGTGTTATTTCATCTGGCAAAGACCATGCAGAAATTAATAATAGCTTTCCCACCCGCAAATAAAAGTGTGCTACTTAAGGTTTTTGGCAGTGAGCTGGCATTTTGTCATTTAATCATTTCACATCATTACACTGCAATATGCAATGTAATGAGATGACACTCCTAAACGACAAACACTGGGTGCCTCCTGGGCTGCAGGGAATAACGGGTGGCGAGGAAATGACACACTCCAGGTTGCCACAGCTCCGCTCCCCCGAGCTGGGATTAAAGCTCTGAAGAGTTGCAAGGAGAGCCTCACCTACAGATGGCTGAGCCGGCCCTAAAACACACCCAGGAGTTTGAATCCTACACAGACCCAGCAAGGATCCAGGATCCCACAGCCCAGCCCTTCGCTGGGTGCTGAGGGGGCAGTCCCAGCCCTTCCCAGGGTCACAGATGAAGGGGAGCCAGAGCCTCCTTATCTCTGCAGCCCACTTGATGGGGAGGATATATTAACCTTTAAGCATTTTGGAGAAATGCCTCTGGAGGTCTCCTGCCGGAACCTGATTTGATTGTCTGGGGTGGTGGCAAAGAGGGGAAAAGTCCAACGAAGCCAACCCTTGGTGCCCACACGTCACGAGCCTCAGAGCATTTCAAAGCAACCCCTAAATGTCTGAGCCCGCCCTCCCCAAGGACCTCCAAGATCCTCAGAATTATTCCTTCCCACCCTTTCTTCCTGTTCTCAATTCAACTCGCACAAAGGCCACTGAGGAAGCCATAAATAACAGCCTGAAATGTCACTGCTGTGCTAAAGCCCCTCTCCTGCTGCACTTCCAAAGTGCCACTTCCCACCTGGCCAGGAGCCTGCCAGAGGATGAAATCACCCCCAGGACACTCACGGACACCCCCAAACCACTGGGCTGTGGGGAGCGCTGGGAAAACCACAAATAAAGCCCTCAGAGCACAATTTTACCTGTGCAGAGGGATCCTCGCGTGCTTTCCCCAGGGGTGGCCGTGCCCATCGGTGCCCAAGCACAGCTCCAGGGCTCACCCAGGCTCCTGCAGGCTCCAGAGGATCCAGCAGAGCTGGCAGGGGAGCCAGGGCACCCGCTGGGACCTGCCCGATGGGCAGGACTGGAGTTTTGGTGACAAATTTACCCCCAAGAAACCCTGAGGGGGCTGTTCCAGCGCCAGGGGCAAACCCTTGGTGCCTCCCTCCCCACTGCCCCAGCCCCTCCACCGCTCCTGTCAGGAGACTTGGGAAGAACCCCGAGAGAGACAATAAAATTCTGAAGTGAAGAGCTCTTTAAATATTAGCTCAGCTGGTATTATCATACATTTTTCCAAGTTCAAACATGATAAAGTGATTTGAGAGTTTGCCAACTCCATATTCAGGGGAAGCATGCAGAGAGAGGAGAAACGCTGATATCTTTGATGTAAGTTCTTTTTCTTTTCTTTCCTTTTGTTGACTTTAAAGAGCAGTCGTCTTAAACCTGATTTCAGAAGGCATCAGAAAATACTGGAAATTACACAACAGCTTTAGGAGCAGAGTTGCAGGTGGCAAGATATTTCTTTTCCAAAAGCAGCTCTCCATGAATGGATGAGCCATCCCAAAGAAATGGTTATTTTCTTTGCCATCTTATTCACAGAAAGAGCCCTATTGAATTTCTGCTATTCAGTCATTTATTATTTAGTGGCTGAGAGAGCTGGCTTTTTACATTCTTCCCCACATCAGTGAGAAGAGACAATCCTTAAAAAACAAATTCCTAAAGTGACGATGAACTTCTGGCTCCCACTCTGAATAAGCAGCCCTGAACATCCCTCTCTCCAGGACACGCAGTCACAGCAAAAGCTCTTTAAAAACAGAGGGATCTGGCAAAAAGGACACTGCCAAGGTGCCTTGGCTGTGATGGAACTGCCCCAATTCGGGATGAGGTTTAGGGAGTCCAAGATAAGTTTTTCCAGGAGTGAAATCAGCACTTGCAGAGGGGCCACGACAAAAGCATTCCACATCCAGCCCTTCCCATGTCGCTCCACAGAGGGTATTTCACACAGCAAAACCTTGCAAGGCTGAATAATGGCTTTAAAGACAAATTGTTGGAAATAATTTGAATTTCACTGCCTTCCTAGTGCCCAGGAAAGCTTGACACCCCCCTAAAAGAACCACTCTAACACCCAGGCATTCATTAAAATGTAATAATATAGATTAAGTTTACTTAATCCTGCTGCAGAGTGCCACAGAGAAAAAGCAATATTCATTACACTTGGCAAAAGCAGCAATGGTGAGTGGGAGCCAAAGCAGGCCTGGATGCTTGCTTGTTTCCTCATCTTTTTTTAAAGCCTTTTTTTATTTTCTTCCATCCTTCTGTGCTGGCATGCTCCCTAAATGCAGCAAAGACAGAAGGTAATTACATATCGTGACTCATTAGCAGAAAAAAAAGGAAAAGTGGGAGCAAAAGCAATAGGTAGGTGGGGGTAAATTTACCACATAATGATTTAAAAGTTTTGGACTCCTGCACACAGGGGGAAAAAAAAAAAGGGAAGGAATTTAGTCATTCAGACTGTGAAATTCTAGGAGACTAAATGTCTCCTTAAATTATTTCATCACATATTCATTAGGCCATCCCAGGGAAAGCAGTTATATTATTTGATGGGGTTTCAGTTCTTTCCTGGCACCCTGAAGAAGACAAAGAAGAATGGACAAATCGAACAAAAGATGAACAAAGGAAGCAGCGGGGATAGGAAGGCAGAGAAGTCTTAGGAAAAACAAAAAACCCACAGAACCTCTTGAGCCAGGGCACAAAACCCCAAGGTCTAATGGCAGCCCTGGCACCAAGTGCTGCTCCAAGCCCAGCCTGGCTGCTGCCCCTGCTCCTCACCCAGCAGCCTGGGGTGCCAACGCTGCTGTTCCCTGCTGCTCTGGCTGCCCTGCACCTCAAATCAGTCAGGAGTTATGCTGCAACCAAGCACGTAAAGGAATTTACCCTCCGAGCCCACTAGACTGTAAAACAAATAAATATAAATAATGATAAAAGAAAAGGAGCAGGAGAGTGAAACGCTGACGTGGGAAGTCAGGAAATCTTTATTTTACCCCAAGTCATTGCCCACAGACTTCTCCCCTTAATAACTGCTGGTTTGGTGGGGTTTAGTTTTTAATGTTTTTAATTATAATTAAAACTCTTAGGCCAGCTTCTTTTAGAAAACATAATATCTCCCTTTTTTGGCTGTGCCACAGCAGAGGATCCTCTGCTTACTCCCTTCGAATTTTAAAACGTGGACTTAAAGACCCAGGAGGACAGAATACATTTTCTGCTATTTTCAAGAATTAGAATGTGTTGGGGAAAGACTGCACTTGGCTGGGAGCTGCTTTATTAAAAGGATGTTGCAGCTAGAGAGTGGAAAAAATAGGACAAAGCATCCAGTGGGAGCCATTGTTCTCCTTGGGGCAGGGAATGGCACAGGCAGAGGAGCCCAGCCAGGAGCAGGAGGTAAAAACTCATCTCTCCATCCCGGAGCCAAAGCTCCCTGCCCTGCTGCACCTCCTGTGGCAGCTGCTGGGGCTGGAAATTCAGCCCAGGCCAGCAGCAAAGCCACCACCAGCAGAGGATCAGCCCCAGCCCCTGGGCAGAGCTCCTGGGGTGCTCAGCACGGGCAGCTCCGGGCACAGGGGGCCTCAAAATTGGGATAAAAACTCCAAATCCGCAGCTGGGACTGGGAAAACTCACACCTCCCCAGGGATGGACAGACTGGAGGCGGTGGAGTCCCCATCCCTGGAGGTGTGCAGGGAAATCCTGGATGTGGCACCCAGTGACAAGGCGGGGACTGGGCACAGCTTGGACTTGAGGATCCTGGAGGCCTTTTCCAACCTCAGTGATCCTGGGAAGCTGCACCTACAGACCTCAGCTGTCCCATCCCTCTGGAATGGGCTTTCTCTGGCACTCGTGTCCATTAATAAACAACTGACAGGATGGGGGCACCACGCATTAAGCAAAAGAAAATTTGAATAAAAGCGCTGCATTTTTTTTACAGCCACTTATAGATTGTCTCAACTAGAGCCATGCCAAACTCCTTCTAAACCAGTCAGGTTTCTGGTGTTTTAACTCAGAAAATTCACTTTTGCCCCGCTAAGCCCCACAGTCCAGCAGAAGGGAGCACTGCACACACCCTGACCAGTGTGGGAATCCAGCCAGGCAGCACCAGCAATACAAAAAAACTGCCGAGAGCAGAGGCTTGGAGAGCTGATTTTTCTCCTCCAATGACAGCAGATTTTTGTGTTCTGGTTGTATTCTTTTATGAGTGTAATTCCAGCCCTTTAATTCAGGATCCGTAAGAGAAGAGCACAATTCAGAGGGTGGGCCTCAAACAGCCAAAGCATCACTACCATGGGAAAAGGGTCTCAGTGCCTTCAGTAATGGAAACCTGGGGCTCTGGTCACACCACAACTTCCAGAATTTAGTTCTTCACATTATCTCAGAGTCAGCATCTGTCACATGACGCCACAGCAGATAAAACACTGATTCCTGTGTGGACCAAAACCCCCCACACTGCAAGGCCCACGGCAAATATAGACATTTAACTCTGAGATCTGCTTTAGAAACAGAAGCAGAATAACCCCAGTGAGACAAGCAGGGCTGGGAGGCAGCATTAGTGACCCCTCTGACACAGCCTCTCTGCTGCCACAATAAAAAGCACATTAAATGCATTTTGGAGCTCCCATCCCCTTCCAGCTTTAACACATCAGATTCCCACCCCAGCATCACCAGCACCGCAATTCCCTCTGCTTTAATCCCACCTAGGAAAGAAATCACAACTCTTAACTCTTATTTGCAATGACACCCTCCTTTTCACTCTAAGCACTGCTCTTTAAACATTTCTCAACTTTTCCTGTTCCTTCCCTGTGCCTTGATAGGAATTTGCCTGTCACTGGAGGCTGTACACAAAGAGAGACACAGACACTGAGCACAAAGATATCAGGAAGTGGTTTTCCTAGCAACAGTAATCATCTGAGAGATCCCAGAACATCCTTCCTATTCATGCAGCATTTTGTGTTTTGAATAGTGCTGACAGGTGAAGTGGATTCATAGTATTTAATACAAAAAATATTGCTGTGGATGGGAATGGCACAAAAGCAAAAATATCCACACTATTCATGAACAGATGAATTCGGTGTTTTCATAACGTTCCAGATTATTCACTAAGGCAGTTTCAAAAGCAGAGACTTTCCCCTTCCCACAGAATGAACAATCCAGGGCGCTCTGGGGGAGCAGAATCACAAAATCCACAGAATCCCTGGCTTGGGAGAGACCTTCCAGAGCATCGAGTGCAGCCCAGCGCCAGCACCCAGTGCCACACCCAGGCTGTTAAACACACCGGGGATGGGGACTGCACCACCTCCCCGGGCAGCCACTCCACAGCTTTATCTCCCTTTCTGGAAAAAACTTTTTCCCAATTTCCAGCATAAACTTCCCTTGGTGCAGCTGAGGCTGTGTGCTCTGGCTCTGTCAGTTCCTGGAGACAGAGCCCAAGCCCAGCTGAGCACAGCCACCTCTCAGGAGCTGCAGAGAGTGCTGAGGTCAGCCCTGAGTCTCCTTTTCTCCAGCTGAACACCCCCAGGGGTTTTTCCAGCACTGACCTTGCCTCTCCCAGCCCCGCTCACCCAGGGTGTCACCCACCACCCTCACAGCCTCCAGCAGGACCCTCCTGCTCTGGGATTCCCATCTCCCCCACCAGGAGGACCTGCAGACCTCCAAGCTGCTGCAGTGAAGCCCTTCCTGCCACTGGGACTCAGGTTTTCCTCTCACAGTCCAGATTTTGAGGTCAAACCTGCTGCTCCAGGAAGTGCTGAGCAAGCTGGGGACCTTCCACGTGCTGAGCTCAGGTTCCCTGCCCAACACAGCCCCGGACGTGACCCCAAATTTGGGTGACTGAAGGGATCTGGGACACGACAGACGTCAGGTATCGTGCAGGGGATGCAGCTGTTCTGCAAAACTAACACAAAGTCCCCAAATTCTTGTTTTCCTACAGGGCAGATCAGATCCCAGAAAACTGCTGGGATTGTGAAATTCCTGAGCAAAGACCCAGAGCAATGCAGTGTCCCTCTCCCCCTCACCTGGGAGATTAACACCCACAAGGGTTTTGTTCCTTCAGCTTTTTGCTCTCCCATTTTTACCAAATTCCACTCCAGATTTCTGTCATCTCGTGGCAAACCCAGCACATTCATTTTCTTCCTGGGCCACATCTCAATTGTTCCTCCTGCTGCTTCTCCTTCCTTGCCCACCAAAACGTGCCTCCCACACGACTTTCCCAACCCTATGGATCCCCCAGCCTACTCCCATGGACTTATGGAGCACTGATTCACTCTGTAAATCTGGTTTTTCCTGAAGGTCTTTTCAGTTTGCAGGAGTTCAATGGATTAATTATTGCCATTCCCTTAAGGAAATCATCCGGTCTCTCCAGAAACCCATCTCATCCTGGCCTTAACCTTCCCTGCACTGATTTTTTAGGTTGTCAGGGTATTAAAGTCCTCTCTCCCTCCACCTGCATCCAGGGAACATCAACAAATCCTTGGCTACAGGCACACCAGAGGATGGGACTTATTACCTGAGCAGTTCCTGGTTAGCATTTCATGCATTGAAAGTAATAATAAATTAAATTGAAAGGGATAAATTCAGAACAGATGTGAACAGGTATAACTAATGGGGGTGTCAGAGGAAATTAAACAGTGACAAACAGTGGGGTAAATTACAGTGTCAGGGTGAGTGGATTTTAAAGGGACACCAGGCAGGGAGCCTGTTGGAGGTGGCATTTAGAAAGTACAAGTTTCCTGCAACTGAAATACACAGGGTATGGATTATAAATATGTTTGAGGAGAGAAACTACTAATATGAGGTTTTGAGCTAGCACAAGACTAATCAGCTTCCTTCTGCAGCCTTTGCTCTGGATCTTTTTTCTGCAGCTTCCCTCTGCCTTTGGCAGTTGATATTCTCTCTGTACCAGTTGAGGCAAGGGCTGCTGCTCCAGTGAGATTTGCACACCTGCTTTGCCCCAGCCCTCCTGCATGGCAGAAAAATGCACAACCTAAAAGGCCTTCTAAACTTCCCTCTAGCAAGAATTCTTCCCCACCCTCAAAAAAAAGAAAAAAAACAAAAAACTTTATTAAAACAAAATATTTTGAGAGTGAATCCCATAAAAAGTGATATTAAAACTCCCAAGTTGAAAGTACTTCATAACCTTCTAGAAATACTCATTGATATTTAAAAACCCCAAACCCTTCATGGCTTCAAAAATGCCAAGGAAAGGAATGCTATATTCCAACCAAATCTGCTCCCTGCATCTCACAAACAGCTTGAGGATCTATAACGAGCTACAATAAATCTTCTGATTGAAGCACTAATTAACTTTGGAGTTGCCTGTCTCATTATGAATCCCAGTTTCGTGGCAGCAGCCACCTCCAGGAACTGTCCCATGGACTTGTTTTTAACCAAGGCAGCGTTAAATAACTTTATTTCCAAGGACAAGGAGTCACCCACGGAGGCAGCCACATCCATTCCGTGCTCCTCTCCCCTTGCCTGGGGAGGCTTTGGCCCCAAAGCACCGAGGGAAAGGTGACTTCCAGCACTCAGACCTTTGTGGAGCCAGAGCTCTGCCAAACTCCACAACAGGCAAACCCTCAGCTCTGCTGACTGCAGGAATTAGTCACCCCTGTGTTTACAAGTGGGAAATAACATTATGCTGTACTTGGAGGAGCTTGGAGTTAATTTGAAGCAGTCCTGCAGCAGCAGCCCCAATAAAAGCTCCTGGCAATCCCCGGGCCAGCCCCTCTGGCTGCTGGCACAAGGCTCTGGAGGACAAATCCACAGATTCCCCTGGAACAGGGGGTTCAAAGCAGGGACAAAAGCACCTTTGCTCCAACCAGAACCAGCCTAATCCAAGATGTGATGCTGCTGATGGAAGCTGGGAAGAGGAAGAAGCGACAGAGGATCAGATCTTAAACTCACTGCAAAGCCACAGTGAGAAAAGCTCAAAGAGCTCAGGTGAAAATGCTCACCAGGGACACCCAGCTCTTGGTTCAGACAGAAACCCTGCCCTGGGAGGGTGGGGAGGCCCTGGAATAGAATTCCCAGAGCAGCTGTGGCTGTTCTGGATCCCTGGCAGTGCCCCAGGCCAGGCTGGACAGGGCTGGGAGCCCCTGGGACAGAGGGAGGTGTCCCTGCCAGGGATGGGATGGGTTATTTATTTAAGGTCTCTTCCAACCCAGACCATTCAGGGATCCCCAAAGGGGCTGCAGCACTTCCAAGAAGCAAACCAGAGTTGCTGGGGTTCCTGCAGGGCTGGAGCTGGGCCGCTGCTGCACAAGCCCCACACGAGGAGCAAAGTGTTGCTAGGCTGGAGCTGCAGCTTGGGAACGCGGTTATTTCTAAACTCGAGGGAATTTACACCAGATTAATATCCCACACCAGCTCCACCACACAATCCCTGCAGCCTGGCTACCAGGAAACAGCAACGCAGGCTCCAGCATGGGCTTCACCCCCAGCTGCCACGGGGAGAGCTCCCAGTCTGAGCCCCCCACACCGTCCCTGCCCCACCCACGGGGTGTCACCTGTGGGGTGGGAGCTCCCCGTGGGGCTGGGCTGCTCCCAGAAGGAGCTGCAGCCGGGGGATGCGAGCTCCGTGCTGCCTGTGTGGGAGGGGGATGCTCTGAGATTCTCTGCAGAGCTCACGTCAGTCAGGCTTCGTCTCCCCCTCCCCTCCACAGGAGCTCATCCCAGCAGAGGGCTGGGGAGGCAATCCCACAGACCTTGCTGAGGTTAGGGTGGGATCCTCTCTCACACAGCAGAGCACAGGAAGAATGAATTCAGCTGAGTTTCCCACCATTCCAGCACCAAGGAAATCAGTGGTGCTGCGGCTCCACGGAGTTTTTGGTGCTCAAAGGGCGACGCTCCTGAAATCACATCTTAAACCAAATGCCCACAGAAAGGAGCAATGTCATTGCTCCTGAAATCACATCTTAAACCAAATGCCCACAGAAAGGAGCAATGTCATTGCTCCTGAAATCACATCTTAAACCAAATGCCCACGGAAAGGAGCAATGTCATTGCTCCTGAAATCACATCTTAAACCAAATGCCCACGGAAAGGAGCAATGTCATTGCAATTTCTGCTACACATTGCTTGAGAATCTAAGACGTGAGACACCAGAATGCCATCCAAAATCACATTTCTGATCAATAAACACCTTTGCAGAAGCCTGCCAGGGTCAGCAGATACATGGGCCTATGCTTTAATTATTAAACAAGTTGGCAAGAGCTGAAAGATTAGCACTTTTTTAAAAAGTAAAAACTTTCCTTTAATAAAATGGTGTGGATGCTTCTCGGTTCAATATTTATTATTTCATCTGTCTCCAGATGAAATCATGAAATGATGAGTATTTGGATAAATGGATTTAAATGCTCAGCTTCCCATTAGCCTCTGTGTCCTGCCCACTTCAAAAGGCAGACTCTTACACAAATATTTCTCTATAAATGCAAGAAATAGCACTGACTTCTCATAGAGGTACTTCATGGAGGGGTTACTTTTCCCCCATTAGTAAAAGCTAAGCATTGAAAGAAAAACTGCTCTATGTAAAGGCAGTCAAAAAGCACCCAAGTCCTTCTTTTCTTCCTTTTCTCTCCCCTGATCCCCAAATTTTAATGTAAAATAAAATCAATCCACACAAATGACATTTCTGACTACACAAAACAACTTCTGCAAAACAGAGAAACGTGCCTGTGCCTGAACATATTGAGCATCTCCTCACAGGCCACACAAAAAGAGTTGGGATTTCAGTACATAAATTTACCAGAATTCACAGAAATAAATCACTGCCACAGGGTCTATTTTTGAAAATTCTGTTATCCCCTGGAGGTCTAGAGGGTAAAAACGAGCAAGTGCAGCAACATGGGGTTACAGAGCAACCTGTGGAACAGAAAGCATCCCGTGAGCAGAGCAGCAGGCTCTGCTGCACACTCCTGCTGCCTTTCCCAGCACGTCCAGTCCCGTGCAATGCCCATCCATCTCCTTTCTCCAAGTTCAGACACCCAGAGAAATAAATGGCTGATTTTCTTAGCATGAAGCAAACAGAGGGGGAAAAAAAAAAAAAAAAAAAAAAAAAAATCAGCTGCATGAACTTGGAAGCAAGCTCCACTGGCACCATTGCTTTTAGCAAGATGCTATCTGACATCTTTTGGCTGAACAAATCCCTTTTGTGGGGAGGATTGTGCAGCAAATATTTCTGAGTAGCATAATGTTTGTTGGATATTGCTCTGTTAGGGCAGCTTGTGTTTTCACTCTATTCTGCTTTTGTATGCGAGGGTGTGGAATTTGTTAATCTAAATAAAACTCAAAATAGACAGCACGGCTTAAAGAGCTGCTGACGCCTGGTGGGAAATTTTGAAAGAGTTGTGTGTCAGGAAGCAATCCTGAGCAGGAGCATCTCCAGGCTGCAGGGTAAGAACCCTCCAGGGCTGGATTGGCTGCTGGGTGGGAGCCCCAGGAGCTCCCAGGGCAGGAGCTCGGTGCCAGAGCAGCACCCCTGGGCTTTGTGGTGCTCCTGGAGCTGCAGGGGGATGCTGAGTGCTGGAGCTGCTCTCAGCATTTCTGGGCAGAGCCCCACAGCAGCCCCTGCCCCGAGCCTCAGCTCCCAGCACAGCTTCACCCCAGGATCCTGCTCCTCTTTATGGCCTTTGGGATGGGCAGCACCCTCACCCTTGGACAGAGGGGGTCACTGGCCACTGCAGAAACTCCTTTTTTGCCTTGTGGACGGGGTTCCTTATCCAGGTGCACACCCAGCAAAAGGAATTTTATCCCCACATGACATTGGAGAGCTCTCTCCACTCAAGCCTTCTGTTGATTTCGGATTTGCTCCTCTACACTCCCCGTTACCTCTGCATTTCTTCTTTGCCACATGTGTTCCCTCTTGCTTCACCTTTGCCTTCAGGGGGGCCTCACACAAGATCCCCTCCAGATTTCAGTCTGGTGCCCACAGAACTGTCTGATCTGTGCTCTGGAGCAGAGCAGGGACCTGAGCTTTGCTCATCTCCAAATATCTCAGCACGGGGTTTGCACTGGCTGATTTCAAGCCAGAAGTTTGGTCTTTGCTCAAACCTCCAAGGTGGCACCTCTGACTGGGAGTTACCCAAAAGTGGTTATCAAAAACTACTGGAAAGTCATTGTGTGCTCTTTCTGGCTGCAGTTACAAACCCCTCACCAGCTTGCACAAGGAAATTCACATCCCAGCAGCTCAAGTTCTGCAGCAGAGGTATTTAAAGTTATAGAAAAATTTTACGGGGGTTAGTCTGAATTTAACAGAATTTTTCTAGTTAATCCATCAGTATAAACTTCATTTCTTCCTCATCATGGTCTCCAACAAATATTACAGTAGGGTGTGAATAGACTCCAGAATGGGTCCTACTTGATGGTTCTGAGCCATGCAGGGTTTTGGGAAGATCAGGTGAAAATAAAACCAGGGTGGCTGGGAAAGCCCCACTTTTGTGCATGCCAGGTCCTCACTGCTCCTCCACACACTGAAAATCACTCCTCATTCCACATGCTCACTAAATAGTGAAAGCAAATCAGAGTTTTTGCAGAGTTTCTCCTTTAAATCTGATTACTGCAATCCACCCTTTCATTCTTAGAGCAACTGGAAACGTGTCCATTACTCACAGGCAGGGGAGCCAAGCCTACCAAGAATGATTTGGCAAGGCCTGAAGATGAATCACGGCCCATCTCTGCAGCAGGAGCCCATTGTGAATGGAATCAGCTACTTATTTTAAAATACATTTGTTTCCAGCATGCAAAGATTAAGAGAAAAGGGGAGTGAACCTGGAAAGATTCAGGAGCTCCCCTGTGCTGGACCTGTAGTTCAGGTGGGCTGGTACAGAGAGTGCTCAGAGAAATCAGTTTATTAACACTGAAAATCACCTGCAAGCTGGGCTAATCTGGGGTTTGTTTACTTTTAAAACAAGAGGGAAAGGTTGAGGTGAAAACACTCACTAAAATAGAACTGAGCAGATCTGGGCTGTCACCCTCAATGCCAGACAACCTTCAGAGCACTAACTATTGGTTTTAAGTGAGAAAATTCATTTCTAATTGAAGGCATTTTAACTTGTCAGCAGAGGATTGAAATTCTGTAAGATTCCTCCTCCTGAAAGCCGTTGCCTTTGGAATCTTCCTCCTCTTCTCCCTGTTTAGGTCACCTGGATTAGCTGTGTGCCAGCTTCCACTGCTGCCTGTCATTCCAAGCTCAATCAAGACTTTGGGGCTGATTCTCTTTTTTTTTTTTTTTTTTTTTTTTTTTTTTTTTTTAATTTTTGTTCCTTCTTTCTACCTTCTTCAGCTGGGCTGAGTCTGGTGGAGAGTTACACCCAAACTGGTGTGAGGCAGACTCAGGGGCACTAATCTGGATTTTATGAGCAGGCCCAAGTGAGGAAAAGCTCTATGAAACCTGTGCTGCCACTCAGCAATCTCAATTCCTTTCAGCTCCCCAGTCCTAGACCTCATCCCATCACAAAAGCAGAGCGAGGAGAGCTCTGGGAAGCTGATTGCAAGAGCTGCCACTGTGAGAGCTTCCGTCAGTAGGAAGGATTAGAGCGTCCTCAAAATGTCAATCAGATATCAAAGATACATGAAGATTGAAAAATAAAATGTACCATTTATAAAAATAAGTCTTTGGGAGACACATTTTTAAAAAAAACCTAAGAGAAGCGCGTCCCCAAAATAAACACAATCCACTGCCCAACTTCATTATTGCCACTGCTAAAACTCCAAGCACAGCAACCCATGCAACAAACAAACCCACTAAACCCTCATTAATATCCAATTTCCATTTGCCATGAGTAAGAATCTCCCACAGCTGATGTGAGCTCATCCCTCCCACCAGCCAGGTTCCTACACACCCATGAAGGGACACAACTCTCCCCAGCAGGAATGTGCTGCTGCTCTCACACAGGAGCTGCACCAGCCCCCAGCCCAGCCCCTGAGCCTCTTGAGTTTTCTGTTGTTTGGGTTTTAATTCACTTTCCTGAGATTGCTTTTCATTCACTTGGTGACAGGTAGTTATTTGTTTGCAGGGTTCCATTTGACATTTATTGTTAGTGTAAAACACTAATAATAATAATTAGTGCCTTTTTAGAGTTGTCTGAGGTTTTAGTGCTGGTGCATTGTTAATATAAAACATCCCAGTGCTTGGCTGTGTATAGGATAGTATGATAGTATTTAAATATAACCAAGGGGCTCATTATACTGTGACCAGATTGCAGTATCTTTGAGCCTCCTGTTAGCAAGCTGAGATTTAACATCCTCTAAACTTGTCTGCAATGCTAATACTTTCTGGAAAAAGAGGGGGGGGGGGGGGGGGGGGGAAGCTCCCAAAAAAACCCCTTAAACAAAACAAAAGCCCAAACAAAAACTAGACAAAAATACACCATTTTTATTCACTTAGAGTTTAGGAGCCAAAGCAAGTTTAATGCCAAGAGGAGGGGAATAAGAGAGAATAAATGAACCCTACAGCTGCTTTTAGAACCTCGAGGTACTCAGAACGTCCTTGTGCAGCCACATCTTCATGTTTGGGAACAGATCACTTCAAAGCACCTCAGAGTTACCCCACTTATTCCCCCTGCCTCAGATAATCATTCTCATAACACGACCAACGAGGCTCTGGACAGCGCTTTCAGAGCATCTCATTAAAGAGATTTGCAATACCCCTGTGGGTTCAAGCACGTTGTCAGACACTCCTTCCTTGGCTGGGTGCTCCTCACAAGCAAATTAAGAAAAACTCCCCCCCGTAGAGATGGCTGGATGCAGCTTTTAATATCAGGAATCAATTATAGCCAAAGAAAATAGGCTGTGCTGGTTCGGGTTGCTTGACCTTCCAAGAGAGATTATCTAGACAGTGAAAATGAGGCTACAAGTGGGATTGGCAATGCCTGGCTCGTAACAAGCTCATTGTCCAGCTCTTCTCCTGCAGCTCACCTCTAATCAGAGCTGAGAGCTGGAGTCAGCTCTCACTTCTGCTGGGGAAACTCAGCGATGATCTCATCTCCCCAGAACCCTGGTTTTGGACAGATCGGATTCCAGGAAGATTCAGAAGTCAGATCTGTGCCAGCTGACGCTGCACAGCCCAGCTCCACCTTTGCCTTCTGATGCAGCCAGAGCACGAGGGGAGGGAAGGAACAGGAGAGCCTGGGATGGAAGGTCAGAGGCAGGGAAGGCAGAGTTGAGATTTAATTATAAAAAGAATTGTACCACACAATTATTACCTTGAAAAACACACCTGAAGAGCTGGGGCAGGCTGCAAGGTGAGCTCTTGCCATAATGCCCTGAGCAGAAACACCAAATAATGGGAAGGAAGAAAAGAAAGAAAGGGAAATAAAGGAGTAGCTGAGCATTTCTTTCTTTGCAGAGCCAGCTCAGCCTAACTTGAGGAAGTAGCATTTATTATGACAAACTGAGTCTAGACAAGATCTGTCAGGTTCAGCTGCACTGCATGGCTTTAGGTGCACACGTTTTTACTACAGATTGTAAGCAGAGACATATGAAACGAGAATCTCAACATTGAGCCCTGCTGGATCTTCCAGGCTTTCTGCCTGAACACATTTGCATGAAGTGCTTGTCACTGGAGGATCTTGACAGCCACAGGGTTAAACTGCTCCCCTTCCCCATCTGTGCCTTCTCGAGGCCATTGGGCAGCATCAACTTCCCAGCTATCAAATGGATTCTTCATTTCAGGAGCTGCATACCCACTGACACACTCAGCACTTGCTGTATTTAACTCCAGTGCTCCAATGGTGGAGTTAAACAAACCCCTTTAAAAAATCCCATTTTGTGCCAGCTGCAAGCCCTGAGCCAACTTCTTTGGCTCTTCCTCTGCCCAACCCAGTCAAGGTTGCAGCAGCTTGAGAAGGGAATTAAAGGTGGATTTTTTTTTGGTTGGGGTTTTGCCTCTTTGGATGTTTGTTTTCCACCATATGTGGCAAGTAAAACAAGAGCCTGGAAGGACCCCAAAAACTCCAATATTCTCCAAAGCTTGGAGGATGCATGAAATTATAGAAATACTCTTGCAAACGGAGCAGCTGTTGACATTGCTAGGAAGTCTTAGACTGGTACCATTAAAATCCTTTCCAGAGGAAAAAAACAGCAATTACTATAACTTGTCAATAAAAACAGTTTAGATTAAGTGTTTTATCTAACACTCCACTTGGAACACCTTGTTTAAAACTCAAGTTTAGAGTGAAAACAAAAAGAGGGTAAAGCCTACATGGAATATTTGGCTAAGAAATCAACTTTTACTTCCTGAAAAATATGGATGTGGACCTTTTCCCTTGATTCTGCTGTGCAAATGCTTAGAAAACCTGGAAAGCTCAGTCAGCTTTAATTGGGGCCTAACAAGGTTGGGATGAAGTTTGTATTCCGTGGTTCTAGACATCCAGCCAGATCTGCTGCTGACAAGAACAGAAGCAAAATCTTTGGGGAAAAAAAAAAAAAAAAAAAAAAAAAAAAGATAAAGCCAAAATCTGCTGAAATCTGTTTTGATTGTGTGACCCAGATACCAGCAGGGAAATAACAAACGTTTGCTGTATGTTACACTTGGCTTTCTATTGCAGAGCTGAGCCTCAAATGACCCCAGAGCATCCATTTGCTGGATGAGAAACTTTCTCAGGGAGCATCAGAAGCCAAGATGTTCCCACTGACGGGCTTGTCTTTAAAAACAGAACTCTACAGAGGGTGAAAATTCCTGTTTACAAAGGAGCAACTTCCATAGTTTCTACTAGGAAAAAAAAAAAAAATTAAAAGATACAAAGATAAAAATGTCACCAAGATAAAAAAAATCAGCACCTGTATTTTCCTTTTTAATACTGTATCTATTAGAAAAAGCTTTGGACAAAATGAAGGATATTTTGAGAGGCTTCAAGCCCCTTCACATGCTTTTTTTTTATTTCTGCAAGTTCCAATCTTTTCCTTTCTCTCCCCTTCAATTCAGCAATCCTGAAAAAGTACCAATCAGATTTTTTCACAGAAACTGGAGAATTTTATCAAAAGTTTCACAACTCCAGCTGAAAACCTTTCCCTCCTGAAGCTGCACATTTTTGCATCCTGGGCTCTGACAGCATTATGAAATAACCTGTGGGATGAGGTTGTACCCCCAAAGCCCTGGTGGTGCCCACCAGTTCAGGGGAGAAAATCCTGAGCTTTCCCAAAGTTTCCCCCATTTCCAGCTCCACAGAATCCTCTGCCCAGCCTCCTGAGTGAGCCATCAGTGCTTTCCAGCAGCCTGCACACGGGATGTGATGCAGCAGGACGTGATTGATGCAGCCTGACCCGACACACGTCAGGACGCTGCTCGTCACATGCGGAATTCAGCAAGAAAAATGGAACAAGCAACCTTGACACGTTCCTAATAACTGAGGATTTCCCCTTCCCTCATTAGCTCCAGTCACTCCAGCATTTACCACGCTAAATTTTGTCACCATAAGACAGCAACTCACCTGCTCCTGAAACAGCATTTGGGCTATGATCCCAAAAATCCTCACAGGGCGTTTTCTCCCCCGTGTAAAATTTTGATAAAGCAAAGGCTGAAGACTTAAATTGCAGCTTTGCCACCACCTAACATAAAGCAGGGTGCACATCCCAGCCCTCCTGTAAATTAGGGAATGAAAGCAGCTTGTCACACCTCGGGGACCAGCAGGAACCTTCCACACCAAAGTGCTAAAAGCTGAGCCAGTGCTAATGACTCGCCTGAATTCCCTTTGAGTGGATGCTGGACTCCTTTCCTTGAGTCTCTATTTAAAAGGCATTAAAAAAAAAGGAATGGAAATCAAGCTTATGCAGGGTTTACCTGCAGTTCTGAGCTGCTGTGTGCCACAAGGCAGCAGACTGGCATTGCCAACGTGTATTTATGGCTATTCTGCTCCTAACATGCTATTTTTATCAATAAAAAGTGATAAAGGTCCTGCAGCACCTCAAAGGCAGCTGTAAAAGCCATTACATACTTATTTTCCCAGGACGTTTTTTCCTTGGCACTTCATTTAAAGTATAAGACTCCGAGAGGAGCCCACAGAAATATTCTCATTCTTCAGAAAGTGTCCAGGGCTCCCTGCTCTGCTTCTCACAGCAGCCTCTGAGGGGCTTCAGCAATGTCAGTGGAAGCTCTGTCGGATCAGGAGCCAGACAGAGCAATCAGATCCCAGGTTATTTCACACTCAAGTCAGCATATGGGAGGGAAGGTAAAGGTTAGTTGGCATGTTAATAAAAATGACTTGAAACAATTCCAGTTGGTGTCACTTCCAAGTAGAAGGATATTCTCCAAATGGCAGAGTTGTCAGCAAATGCTGGATAAGGCCCAATCTTCAGGTGTTTCCAATATCCTGCACGAGCTGCAGACAGACAGCAGCACCCCAGGGTTTCACTGATGCTGGACAAATCCCTCAACTCCTTCCTGGCAATTCCTGCATCCCTACCAAGGGACAGCTCATGTCCCTCGAGGCCCTGCAGCATTGCAGGAGACAGGGTAAGCAGTTTCCCATGAAAACCCTTCTCTCCCAGCCTCTCTTTAAGTTTGCTTCATCTTTTTCATGTTGCTATGTCCATTGCTGCTTGCTTCAAGCATTTCTGTCCCCACAGAAGAGGTTTCATTCTTTCTTCCTATAAATAATATCCAGAAACGGCTGCCATCACTTCAAACTCGTAAAAAAAAACACAACCCAAAGTCACAAAACCGATCACAACCTAAGACTTGCCCAGGAACTTGGTCTGTGGAGGAAGAAAGGACACAATGGAAGAGAGGCCACTCTGAAATGCCACAGTGGGAGGCTTCAGACTGGCACCACTCTCAAGTGGCAGCTCTCACTCCAGGAGATAAAACTAGATTAATTATTGCTCAAGATTTGGTATTTTGCTGGAGCTCAAACAGCCCAGCAAAAAAAAAAAAAAAAAAAAAAAAAAAAAAAAAAAAAAAAAGGGATCAGGTGATAAGGAAGTGAAAGGCTCCCTGGAAGTATGAACAAGCAAGGGCAAACCTGAACTGTATTTCAGTAAACACACACCTCTGTGGCCAGCTAATATTTCAAACATCAATTACCAGTGCTGGTGTGCAGAGCAGCAGCTGTTGACTTTGAAGACTGGAGGTGATTTTGTTAAATAAGGCAGCTCCACTGCGATAAATCCAGCAGAGGCAGCCCCGGAAGGCTCTGGTCAGGGCTGTTTGACTTCCAGATCAACCCAATCTGGCTAAAACTCTCTGAGAGCCAGCCAGCCTAATGGCTTTTCTTTGCTGGACAATGTTATCGTGGGCAAACACCCACACAAAGGAGGAGGCAGGTCCCAGCTCCAGCTCCCCATTCCAGTGGGAATGCCACGCTCAGCTTCGGCTCCCTCAGCTCTGTGTGTCTGAGCTCAGCTGAGTTTCACAGAGCTCACCAGCCCAAACCACCTGAGCTGGGCATTAATCACCTGCAGCACGGAAGGATTCTGATATGGGCACCATTGTGTGCCCGGGGTGGGCCAGTCAAGCTCTGTGTTTGCTTTGCTCGGAGCTGGATTTCCTCTGGAAACCAGCACAAAGCGAAAGCCACGCAAAATAAAAGCAAATCCAGACACTGACAGCCTCAAAACTGCTCAAGCCTTCTACAAGCTCAAGTTAAGAGTGAATTCACACCAACCAAATGCTCATTTTGCTCGAAGTTTTCATGACACATTCACCTACATACCATGTATTTAATTTCCACCACAAGTCTTAGAAAATCCTAAAAAAGCTGGTAAGGAAGGACAAATAAAAGGTACCCAGACATGAAACTTGGTAAGATATTTTATAGAAAAAATACTTCCATCTTGAGAGGAAATCCTCACATTTTAACACCATATTTGGGTTGTTTAATGCAGTCATTCTAAGCTTGCTAAATCCCTTTTTCTCCCCCTCAATAATTTCTGTTGTACTGTCTTATGGGAGGGTAGAGTTTAAAAACCCCAACAAATTAGAGCAGGAAAGCATCTCCCCACCTTTTTGAGTGCCACAGCTTCACAAAAAGAAGCTTTTATATGCTGTGTAGTAACTGTTAGCAGTTTGTGACATTTCCAGTCTGTCCAGGGTGTAACTAGTACATGACAGGTCAAGTCTGTCACCTTCATAAAAGCAAAGAACATCTACACTGGCACACTGCTCTGTGGAGTCCCTCTGAGAATTACCAATGTCACACCAAATACCATCAGCAAAATGTATCTTCTCTCCATCCCTGCCATTTGGAGGAGCTTCCAAAAAATTCAGATTATATTGACATGAAGACACCTTCTCTCCTTACTCCTGTGAAGCCAATGCCATGAACCAAAGCTTGAATCCAGATTTAATTTGTCCTTGTGGCATCTCTAATTAAAACACAGTTCTCTTTGGGGAATAGCTGGGAAATTAAGGTTTTTGTTGCCATTGTAATTAATTAAATATCATCATATGCTTGCTCTTATTAAAATGATCAGTCTTCAGATTTTGATAAAGTAAATGGTGAAATAAAGATGAGTGAATTGCAAACAGATGAATTAATGATTAGCCAAGGATTCTTTCGATTGAATTCTGTAGCATCAGTGGGAAATCCTGGCACACTGAACTCTCTGCTTTGGGTTCACATGAAGAGAGTGCTCAGATTAGGGAACTCTTCTCTGTTCAGAGAGAGCTGGATAAACCAGGTGGGGGGAGAGGAACTGAAATCATCCTCATGTAGCTGCTCCAGGACTCAGCAAGGAAACCCCACTAATGATGGGCCCGTCCCAGACACACCAGCTGGCTTTCTCCTAAATTAGAAATGGCATAAAAAGCAAGGGATCATTTCTGCAAGGGAGGTGGGGGATGTGGATAACGGGCCAAATTCAGGGCGAGGCAAAGCCCCGAGTCCTTTCCAGCCCTTTCCAGCCCAGAGCCAGCACTTGCACAGCGTGGGAGATGCTGCTCTGATGTGCTGGATGTTTTGCCAGTGCATTTCCTTCCCTTCCCCCTGTCTCAGCCCCAGCACATCCCTTCTTCTGGCAGGTGCAGGAGCATGGGCTCCGTGGCCAGATGGGCAACCCCAGGACTTCCTCCCATGGCAAGAATTTGCCAGAGGTTTTTTCTTGTAGCCCTTGACCTGCTGCAAAACTCCCGGCTCCAAAGGAGCACAGTTCCCCACCTCAGACCTTGCCCATCATTTCTATTGTTCAGTGAACAGGAAAGGAAAAAAAAAAAGGATTGATTTGGAGGATAAATTCTATTTATTTAATAGGGAGGCTGAAGAAGGAGGAGGATATTTAGAGCTACCCTAAAAGATCAATTCCCTAAATCCTTGGTTTCTAATATAATTTAGAATGGCAGTTGAATGTTACAGAAACGTTAATCAGTTATTCAAATGCATTTGTTGTGCATTAATACAGAGCTGGCCTTTGCTGTGGATAATGTCAACAGGAGCTATTTTAGGGAGCAACAGCCCCGTTGCCAATCCTGTGTAGGGCAGTGCCTTTCACAGCTCAATTCCCACCAAGAACATCTCTGCAAGTGGAGAACTCACGGGCTCTTCCTTCTCTCCATCTTCTGTTCCTGTCCCAGTGCAGCTGCAGCCTCACCTGTGCACAACATTTATTCCTCAGAGGCACAGGCCCCGTGTCTGTGCCACCACCCACAGCCCTGGGGACAGCTCTGGTGGCCCTGGAGCCCTGCTCAGGTGCCTGCTGACAAAAGCCTGTTCTGCATGTGTCACACTGCATCCCAAGCCAATCCTTCCGGTGGTTTTATCACCTGCTTATCACTTAAAACCATCCCGAGGTGGGCTCTTCAACAGCAAAGCAATTTAAAGTTGTTTGTTGCCTAGTTCAGGGTTTCTAGGCTGGGCAGGACATTCCCTCACACCCTGGGTTTGTGCTCCTGGTCCAAACCCATCCCCTAAAGGAACAGGGCTCCAGACAATGGCAGTGCTGGACCACACAGGCCAAGGCTTCCCAGGGCCACCCATGACAACAAATAGATGTTTAAAAAAATCACTTTATCGGAATTCTCTGTGCAGCCACAGCAACCTGCTCTTGAGGCTGTTTTATGCATCAGATCCACTTACACTGCAATTTCCACGGGGAAACAATTACAGACTCGTGCTTGTTGTCCAGCCTGCACAAGAAATGCTGGCTGCCCTGTCGTGGGATCTCCAGGACCAGCCTGACTGCCTCCAACACCTTCTCTGGAAAGTAACACCAATACTTAGTGCCTCTACAAAGTCTTGTGTGTTTTTTCAGTGTTACAGTCCCTGGGTTCAACCTTCCTCTCCCTTATCCACACCCCAAGAAGTGTCCTCAGAGCAACAGTTTGCAGCATTGTTTCTTCCATTACTCGTCCAAGCAGACAATCTAAACTACATTGCTGACATGCACTGATATTACACGTATTAAAAAGTCAACATGTGTTTTTCCTTCTAACCTTAGTTTTACCTTGTCTTCCTACCACCCATGGCACATGGGATCAAAGCATCAAAGGGGAAGTCAGAAAATCAGGCTTTTGATGCTCATTCTGTTGCAAAAGCATTGCTTTGCTGTGCATTGTGCCCTGGAATTGCCCTGAAATCTGTGAGGTTGCAGAAATTCTCTGGTGGCACCTGTGCCTTGAGCACCGACAGTTGAGACAACAGCAGGCAGAAGTGAGGAGAATGGGCAAAAAGGGAACACTTCCAGGGGAAAGGGGGATCCCAGGTGGAAACTGGAGGGCACAGCATGAAGGTGAGCACAATTTCAGTAGCAGAGAGGGCCCCAGAGTCACCTCCACTCCAGTTCCTGGTGTGGCTGCAGGGCATTCCAGAGAACCTAAAAGCTCCTTTTCCCCCATACCCTCCTGGCCAGGTCCTTCTTCAGCCAGATCATTCTGTAAATCTGCTTCCCTGTGCAGCTCCACACGCAGCCAGGGGGGACAGGACAGGGTGTCAGGGTTGTGACAAAAGTACAGGAGTCCTTTAAAGCAGGGCAGGCCCTTTGGAGCAGCAGTGCTGTGCCCCTGAGCACCCCAGAGCACAGCTGCTGCTCGGGTAAACCAGAGCCCCAGCTTATTTTAGCTCCTTTAACTCCCACCTTTTCTCCCGGAATGAATATCTTTAAAAGAGCAGTGAGGAGGAGCATTAAGTCTCCTTTCCCTTTTTTCTCATTGTTGGTTCAATGGGCTGTTAGCTAAAACACACAAAAGAAAGGAAAGCTGCCTGACTTGAGACCTGCTGAAGAGGCTTTTGCTTACACTGCCTGCATTTCTTTGTTTATCTGACTGCATTGTTTTGCTTCAATAGTTATATTTAGAGCATTCATAAAAAGGATGAAATAGGTTTTGGTTTTTTTTTTTTTTTTTCCCAAGAAGCTGTGGCTATAGCTAAGTTCTACCGAGCTCTGCAAACAAAGAACTGAGCAAACAAAGACAAAAAAGCAAGACAGGAGGTGGGGACTCCTGTCCCAGCCTGAGCACAGGCAAATGGCCTTGGGTTGAACACGTGAGGGGCAGCACAAGAAAAGGACAACTGCAAGAGGTGGGCTGGGGAGTCTCTGCTCCTGACAGGTTTACCCTAATGCTCATCTGGCTAAGTTTGCTCAGTTTGAGGGCATTTGCATGGAAGTGGATGTGCAAGCAAGGGGCTGCAAGAGGATAATAATTATTTTGCATTTGCACTTTACGAACATGACTGAATGGCTTCTCTCAATACTGCTGTAATAATGAAGGTGTAGCTCAGTAAACAGCCAAGGGTTCAGCCATAAATCCCAAGCTCATACAGAACCTCATATCCTCACCCACGCCATATCTACCAACCTTCTCCCCCATCGGATACGCAGAAGTTGGAAAAGGAAATGCACATTTTTAGAACCTTATTTTCCCTGAAGTTTCATTGTTGGAGCTGGTGGATGCACAGAGAAGCTGGAGTAGCTCATCTGTAAACTCCAGGTGCCAGCAGAGATGAGCCCTGGCTCAAGCAGGGATGACTTACAAAGTGTCATAGGAGCTGGCTGCTGTGGGCTGAGGCCTTTTTACCCTTCCACCAGCACATCCCCTTTGGAACCCACCCCTATTCCCCCAAAAAAAGGGGTGATGCTCAAAATTATTCAGGTAAAAGAATAAGCAGCTCCTTGCAAGTGCTTAAATGTCTGCCACAGTATTTATTAACCCATCCTAACGCTGACTCGAGCTCCAGGAAGGTGTCCAGGGAAGCTGAGCAGGACACAAGCGTTCTAAGGAGAATGGTGCATCTTTGCTGAGCTCAATTTGCATCAGAGAACAATCAAAGCACTTCTGTGGGAGTCATTACCACAGGCACACGGCGAGTGCAGAGTCTGGAGTTAAAGCTCTGCAGCAGAGGCAGAACCACCACTTCCATTTGTCACCTCAAGAGAAGACGTTAAAAAATATATAGGCAATGAAAGTTAAGCATAACAGGTTAATAATTAAGGTAGCACAGACTTCTCCACGCTGAAACAGGAACAAAAAGGCTGCACAAAGCATCTGTGCCATGACAACGTAGCAAGCAGGAACTCTGTGAAACCACAGGTGGGACCAAGGCAGGAATTTCAGGGTGGGGGCTCATTCCTCACCAGGACATGCCAGTATTTTTGCAGTTTTCAGAGACGAGGTTTGTGACAGGTTTATCACTCTCAGCTACCTCAAGCCCATCCTGTCTTTCCCTGCTCCCCTCCCAAAACTCGCAGAGCTTCTGTCAGAGCTGGCCACCACGTGCCAGAGCCTGCTGGCTCTGCAGCCTCCAGAGCTGGATGCTGCAGAGGTGAGGCTGGCTTTCAGCAGAGGTCAGCCCCTGCTAAAGGAGGGGACAGCCCCAGAGGCAGCTCCAAGCACCTGAAATGATGGAATCACGCTCCTGAATTTGCAAAGGGGCAGAGAGACACACACGGGAGGGAAGCAGAGGAGTGGAGACAACAGGAGGCAAAAGTGAGGGGAATGGGAAAGAAGGTAACACATCCAGGGGAAACGGAGAGGCCAGGCAGAAACAGGGAGGCACAGCAAGAGGATAAGCACAATTTTAATAGCAGAGAGGGCCCCAAAGACAACAAAGCTCTAATTAGAGCAGAGCTCTACTGAGTGGCAACATCAGCCCTGTACTTCTAAACTTTTATATTACATCCAAGCAGAGTGGGAGGGGAAAGAAGCAGAACTAATTCCCTCCTCCAGAGAGGGAGTTGGAGCTGCATTTCCAGGCTTTTGTTCCCGTTTGCCTACCACCCCTGCACGCTCAGCAGCCTCACCACCACCACACTTCCTGCAGGCCCCCACCCTGAGTCCTCTCCCAGGGGAATATCATCATCTCCACCAGCACTTCCCGTGCTCTCCCACCCCATGGACAGGGATGCATTAAGGAACGAGACGAGCTGGCACTGCTTTGGAGGGTTTTAAGCTGCTCTGTTTTCATCCACCTCCAGCTGTGAGCGTTTCTGCCTGTCCTTCTCCCCCAGAGCCAGGTGCCAGCGAGGTTTCTCTGGCAGAGGCAGGGTGGGAGCCCTGCTCCCAGCCCAGCTGCACCAGCCCTGCCAGGTTATCTGGAACACGAGGTAGCGAGAGGCCCTGCTTAGGAAAAGGGACCAGAATCTGTCTTGACAAGTGTTTTGCATGCAGTTAAACAGACAAATGTATTCTGCTGCCAGCCTCTTGCAGGAATTTGACTTGATGCCTGTCACCAAACAGCTTCTTTTGCACTAGAAGAATTACAAAACACTCATACCCTATAATGATCAAAAAGAGAGCCCCCATGCCCACGTTAGATTCCAGAGATGAAATCCACACTCCCTTGCAAGCTAATCACATCTGAGCCTACACAAAATTAGGAGATGCATTTCTGAGGGGTGAAACAGATCCTAAACTGCTGTATGATGAGAAGGCCACTGCTCCATCCACTCCTGCTGGCTGTTTGCAGCACTGACACCTTCACAAGGCATCACACCATACACAGAGAAAGCCTCTTCTCCATCCTGCTCACCCCTGAGCAGACAGGGCACGGCTCAAAGGGGTGCAAACCTAATGCTCTTTGGGTCCACTCAGCCACGTGCAAATAACGTGACTTTTACCAACCTGCTTCAGTGGGGTTTGCACCCCTAAGTCCAGTTCCTCAGCTATTTTTCCCACCCACCACTTGTATTTGTGTTATGCTCCAGACACGCATTGGAATCTCTGCTGCTGTGCAGATATTATATATTTATAGATAGAAATATTTGTATGTTTCTAAAAGAAACTTTTAGAAGAGCTCAAAAACAACACAGGTGTTTATTTGTTGCAAATACGAGCTCTCAAGAGACAAAGTCTCTTCCTCATTTCACTTTCTGCATCATTTCCACTCTGCCCTTTTTCAGGGAGGACAGTGCCCCCAGACCTCAGCACCACAAATACATCAGTGGTGCAAAGCAGCTCAGTCTCAGCTGGAGACTGGGGCTCTTCAGTTATCCACATTAAATACTCAATTAAAGACTAAAAAACAAGACAGTGGCACACATTAAATACTCAATTAAAGACTAAAAAACAAGACAGTGGCACCTTTATATGGCAAGAGCTAACAAACTCCACTTTGTATGGACTGGGATCTTGCAGACAGTTGAAACCCAAGATGATGCAAGACCCTCCTGAAGCTTTCTGTGCTAAATCCCCAAAGGATTCCCCAGTTTCCTTACACCCAAGGAGTTTATTCAGGTGCTCTCCCACCTCCATTTGGCCGCCCATTTTTACCCAATTTCCCTCCACTTCAGAACTCCCAGATTTTTGTGGATATCTGCTGAAATTTATTATCCCTGACAGCATCATTGCATTCAGTTTGTTTCCATGGGAAATCAAACGAAAGGACACAATCATACCCTCCCTTTCTTGGCGTGCACATTGAGTTAATCCCTACCTGGAGCATCCCTGGTGACCATTTAACACCCCCCAGGCCCAGCCCAGCTGGGTTATTTGCAGCAGGGGCAGTGCCAGCAGTGCCACAGAGCCCCAGTTCCTTCCACAACTCCCTTATTTTTTAACCTCTCCAACAAGAAAGACAACAAGTGGACTGAGCCAGCTTCCAGAAATGGTAACAACTTTGTCACTTCTGGCTATGACTGAATGTGAGCTGGCAGCTCTGCCAGCCCCCCGAGCCACCCAGCCCCTGGTGCTGCTCGTTTTTTGGGCTGTGCTTGGATTGGCCCATCCTCTACAAATGTGACACAGCAGTACCCACAAGCATTAGAGAGCTTTCAGCATTTCAGCTAAACCCCCATTTGGGGAGGATTTACAGCCTGCCTGTGAGTGCTGTCTGGCTGAAACGTGGCATCCAAAGTCTGGCCATAAGAGCCCTGCCATGGAATCATAAATCTATGGGGCTATTTTTAAATTAGAAGGCTAAAAAATACAAATGAAGTTCACCATTTGCTGACACATCTTTGATCTCGGAAGGAATGTGAATTCCAGAGGCCAACTCTTCAGCTGATGTAAATCAGCACAGCTACACTGGCATCAGTGGAGCTCCAGTGATTTACATGCTACAAATCTGTCCCTGTATTTATTAATGGAATATTTGTAGGCAGCTTTCGGGTCAAGTCTTCACTGTTGATGTAACCTACTGGAATCAATGGGGAGTTGCTCATACAAATGCAAAATAAGACTTGGGTTTCTTTCTTCCCACTCCTGATTATTTAATTCTTAATTAAAACAGAATTGCAGAGCACAAGCCTAACCATGGAGCACCCAGAGTTCTTCAGGCAGCTCTTCTTGGTTGAGACCACAATGAGATTTACAAGGCAGCTGTAGGACACGCATCAATTGCTACTTTTCATCTTTATAGGTTGATCCATAGAGCAATCTGTGCTATTGCTGATCTATATTTATACCACAGGCCTGTATTTTAGTCATTTCATAGGGAGACCTGCTAAAACTTCAAACAAAAAAAAGTCTGAAGAACAGAGAGGAAGATTTGGTGTTACACCCAGGGCTCCCTGCACATTCCCCCTCTCTCCCACATTATCTCCCACCTGTTTTGTGCATTCTGTTGCAGAAAGGGCCAAAGATCTGCCTCAGCTTCTCCAGCCCCTGTGTGTGCAGAGTGCCAGGGGCTGGAGAGCCCAGCCAGGAGCAGGGCAGGGAGGGAGAGGAGGCACCAGAAGCAGGGCATCCCCAAAAGCAGGGCATCCCCCAAAGAGCAGGGCATTCCCCAAAAAGCAGGGCATCCCCAAAAGCAGGGCATGCCCAAAAAGCAGGGCATCCCCCAAAGAGCAGGACATCCCCAAAAAGCAGGGCATCCCCCAAAGAACAGGGCATCCCCCCAAAAGCAGGGCATCCCCAAAAAGCAGGACATCCCCCAAAAGCAGGGCATGCCCAAAAAGCAGGGCATGCCCAAAAAGCAGGGCATCCCCCAAAGAGCAGGACATCCCCCAAAAGCAGGGCATCCCCAAAAGCAGGACATCCCCCAAAAGCAGGGCATCCCCCAAAAAGCAGGGCATCCCAAAAAGCAGGGCATCCCCAAAAAGCAGGGCATCCCCAAAAGCAGGGCATGCCCAAAAAGCAGGGCATCCCCCAAAGAGCAGGACATCCCCCAAAAGCAGGGCATCCCCAAAAGCAGGACATCCCCCAAAAGCAGGGCATCCCCCAAAAAGCAGGGCATCCCCAAAAGCAGGGCATCCCCAAAAGCAGGACATCCCCCAAAAGCAGGGCATCCCCCAAAAGCAGGGCATCCCCCAGAAGCAGGGCATCCCCCAGAAGCAGGGCATCCCCCAGAAGCAGGGCATCCCCAAAAAGCAGGGCATCCCCAAAAAAGCAGGGCATTCCCCAAAAAGCAGGGCATGCCCAAAAAGCAGGGCATGCCCAAAAAGCAGGGTATCCCCCAGAAGCAGGGCATGCCCAAAAAGCAGGGCATCCCCCAAAAAGCAGGGCATCCCCAAAAAGCAGGGCATCCCCAAAAAGCAGGGCATCCCCAAAAAGCAGGGCATGCCCCTCAGTTTCAGCACGCCCCCGTTCCCCCACCACCTTTTGGCACTGGTTCCATCCCTCCCCTGCCACACACCCAGAAGGGAGCAGTGGCACTCCCAGCGCCGTGTGTGGAGCTGGGATTTTTGCAAAGGCCAGCTAACCAGGCCAGCTATTTGCAGGTTTGTGGCTGCACCAGCCCTCACAAAGCTGGAGCTGCCCAGCACACTGCCCAGCCATTGCTGGAAGCTCCACTCCCCGGGGCATTCCCCGGGTGTTTTAAAGGTGGTATTTTGTATTTAGTGCTGCTCTCACCACAAACCAGCACCTGCAAGGCCCCTCTCCTGGGGTGTGTGCAGAAAGCAGTGTAGCATTAATTGATGCAATGCCCAGGATAGAAATGTTTGCTTGCTTCACTCACTGCATTCCTTCATTTACTGAATAATTCAGCTTCTATGCAGGCTCAGCTGACCTTTGCTTGATAAAGTCATATTTCCAAGCATTTGCTTGCATTTGGTGTTTTTAATCAGGTTCAAGTCCACTCGTTCCACATCAGAGCAGAGAATAATGATGCAGATCTGTGTTTTAGCCAAATGATGTTCCTTACAGCACACACACTTCCCCCAAATCACCGAGTTGTTAACTAAAGTGTAAGAGAATTTATGATGCTAAATAAAACCAGGGAAAAAAAAAAAAAAAAAAGATGTTTTAATAAGATGAAAATCCAAATGTTAAAATAATGAGCCATCTGTATGGGTGGCCCTCTCCTGAGAGATGCCAAGAGCTTTACCATCTGTGAAACATTTACCAGCTGTTTCCTTCCTTTTTCGTGAGAACAGAAGAAATCCTTGCAGTTGGTGTTTCTAACTGACACATCCCAGTGAAGGAAACAGGTTTGTTCCACAGCAGGGACCTCTAGCAAAGCCAGCCTGGCTGGAATGAACCGAATATTTTGGTGTGCATTGCTGCTCTGCTTCAGAAAGGTCTTCCCAAACAATGGCCCAGGGCACTCAGAAATGGAAGAGACAAAAGAGCCCAAAAACCACAAACTGGTTTCAGGAATTATCTACTGATTATTTGCTCTAAAGATTTATTATTTTGCCTTTTTAAAACCCTTTTTTTACAGCCCTTCAGGATAAATTCATACCCCATTTGAAGCTTAAATGCACCTGCAATAAATAAGTATAATCCAAATATTAATTGCTTGGAAGAACTGGACCTTGTTTTCTCTCTTCTGCTCATTTGATAGCTGCAATCAGCACATCCCTGCAGCTCCTCACCTGGCACCCACCCGAGTTAGGGCTGCTCCTGGGGTCAGACAATGCTGGTGCTCTCCAGGGTTTTAGTTGGTGATAACACAGATCAAAGGCTCCCAAATAAATGCAAGTTTAATCCATGAAAGGATATCTCATCTTGTATTATTTGTACCCTGATGTGCTGCAGCCCTAATTGCGCAACATTTAATTATTTCCTTGGTGTTCTCTCATTTCACTGGCTGCCCATGTCAATTGAACATAACTTCAGCAGAATTAGCCCTTAAATTCCAAGCTGATGAAATTTGCCCATAGAAGTGAGAACTGAATTCTGCACAGAAACTCCCTTTATGTCTTCCAAACCCATTTTTTTTTTTCAAGAGACTTGTGAAGTGAGTCGGGGGGGGGAAATGTTTAAAAAATCCAGCTTTTAACCAATTTGACAGTCTATGGTTGTATAAGGAGCAGCCTTTGGTTATCATTTACATCCCAAACCATCACAGCCTGCACTTCCCAAGCAGGAAAACTGCAACAGGCTTGGGAACAAACCCCAGCCCCACCCAACACACTCACAGCACCCAGAGACAGCAGAGATGCCAAGAGAGAAACCAGAGCATGGATGGTAAATGCAGATGAAAGTGGAGGAGCCCTTTATGCCCTCCTGGGCAAACCAACTTCCCCAGTGTAGCACCCACCCTGGCAATGAATAACCTCTTCTTTCTCCTGGAAATGAGAACTGAGACCTTAAATCTCAAGTAATATCAAAGAATAGGGCAAGTTTTTCTGCTGGGCACTCTCCTAGTAATATATATTGTAAATATATATTAGTAATATATATTATAAAGATATAATTTTACACTCACAGTCAATAGTAGTCAGGAGTAATTTAAAGAGGAATGACAAGCTTCGGTAACTTGTACAATATTTTAGAGCATCACTTTCAAATGAATCTACCTTTTACCAGAAAATCTAAAGCCTTCAAAAAAAAAACAAAAACCCCAAAAAAAAAACAAAACAAAACAAAACAAAAAAACAAAAAACAAAACAAAACCAAAAAAAAAAACCCCCCCAAAAAAAAAACCAAAAAAACAAAAAAAAACAAAACAAAAAAAAAAAAACCAAAAAAAAAAAACCAGTGAAAATTAAGTTTGATGGCACTCTTGAAAAGGAAGTTCTGGGAAGCATCCTGTCAATATTTATCCCCAGAGAAACTGAGGCATGAAGGAGCACAGGTTGCTTTCCAGGCTGATGTAACTACTCTGGCCTCTAAGCTGGCAAACCAGCCCAGCTCAAGGGGAGTCCTAATGGGAGCAGAGCCCTTCTCTTCTCCTTTCCTGCCAGGAAAACCTTGGGATGCAGGCTGCTGTGGGCAACGGGGCTGTCCCAGTGTTTCAAGCAGCACTTTGTTTGGAGGTCAAGTGATTTTAACCCATTGCATCCCCTGGTGCCCTGAGCACCTGCACTGACACCAGTTTTATTGGGATTGCTGCAGAAGGGATCAGGGAAAGCCCCCAGTGCCTGCTGCAGCCCCTGCCCGGGGCTGAGTGTGTGCAGAGCTCACTCTGCACATCTCTGCTCGTGTCTGAGTGTCATTCCCAGCACTCAGACACGCCTGGAACGCGTGCAATTAGTAACAATCCCCCAGGTTTTATAGGTGTTGGAAATCCTGAGCACCTGTTCAGAACTAGAGAGTGACAGAACCCGGTTCAGAAAGATCCTGAGGAGCATCAAGTCCCACCATTCCCCCAGCACTGCCAAGTTTGTCACTAAATCTTGTCCCTGAGAGCCACATTTACACAACTTCAATCCCTCCAGGAATGGGGGCTCCACCACCGCCCTGGGCAGCTGGGCCAGGGCTGGACAATTCTGTCAGGAAAGAAATTCTCCCTAATATCCAACATAAACCTCTCCTCTCTACTCACCAGCTCATGCTCATAGCTATAAAAACCCACAGCTGAGTGTGCTAGCTAAGAACAAACAATAGCCAGGTTTCTAAATGAAGCCATCTTAATTTTTTTTTTTTTTTGTTGCTATTTTCAAATCTCTCAGGGAGATTTTCCACGGTTTTCAATCCCTTACGTTGCCTCCAGCATGCATCTGCATGTGTACATTAACCCATTGTGCTCTCAGGTTCTACTTCTGCAGGACGAACGTGGCTCTGAGCAAAGCCCACCTGGAATATTCCCCACCCACAGGGAAAGCCTTGGCATTGGAGATTCCCGTGTCACCCAGGGAGGGTCACACCTTGCTTTGCCGTGTTGAAAGCTGCAGCTTTGGCAGATAGTACATCTAAATGACACGGGTTACAGCACCCAACGTTTAAATTCTGGATGACAAAAATGGTTTGTAAGCACAGCCTCCCCTCCCCGCTCCCGGAGCTGCTCAGTGGGTTGGGAGGAGCAGCGGAGCAGACTCAGGAACAACGAGGCGACAGGGGCAGGCTTCCTGCTGATTCAGGGGCTGCGCAGTGCTCCTGCTCCGTGGGTGTTTGAGATGTAAACTCACAGAACCCAAGCACCCAGCACAGCTAAAAATCCCATTTCAGTCGTTGGAAGGGTGGCTGTGCTCGCCAGAGTGCCCTGGATGCGCTCCAGCACAGGTAACTGCATTCTGCTTTAGCCAGTTCTCCCTCCATTTCCAGTTAGGAGAGGGATTAATCATTTTTGGCTTTGTGCTGCTCCCGTGACAGGGGTGAACAAAGGCAGCAGTTGACACTGATCAACTTTTTGACACATTGCTGGAAAAATGGGCTCGCTGAGCAAGTAATGGGGAATATTAACATTTCAGCTGGAGAGCCCTGCACAGTTCACTCAGGGACAAGAGGTGCTCTGCCAGGAGCTCCAGGAACCAGAGAGAAACAGGAACAGCCCCAGGACAAAGCTCTCAGGGCATCATGGGATAAAGAACTGGGCAGCATTCCCAAAAAACTCCTGCTCCTTCTCCCTCTGGTCCCAGGTAACACAGGAAGGGCTCAGAGAGCAGACCCAGAACCCACATTTAAGCTTGCCAGGGACAAATGGCTCTGTAAACCTTTTAAACCTTTGTGTCATCAGTGACACCAAAGCACAGCCCTGACTCCCAGAGCGTGCACGAGACACTGAGCAAATCAGTCATCAATACAAAAAGAAAGCATTCCAGCATTTCTACCCAGCTGGGAATGCCAGCCAAGATTTGGAGATGCTCCTGATCCACAGGTTTCCCCTAAAAAACACCACTGTAAAATTTGCATGCTTAAACACTTCAAAATGATCCTTTCTCCTGGTCCAGAGTGTCCTTAAGAGCAGCTAAAGGACAAGAGCACAACACCCATGCAGGCAGGCTGACACTCCTCAGCACCACATCAGTGGGAAATGACCAAAAGAAAGCAGTTGTAAGAACCCCCCGTGAGCAGCCTGGCTTTGCTGACCTCATCCTTCTCCTATTTGTATAATATTTATGATCCTGCATCTCTTAATTCCTGCATGGAGCATCCCATGCCAATTCACAGGCCAGGTGCTGTGTAGGTGGGTGCTGTGTGGGTTTCCCCTCTGCTGAGCCACCAGAGCTCAGCTCATGTTCAGCCAGGCCTGAACACCCTGGGAGCCAAGATGCACAGTGTGTGCCAAGCTACAGAGGCAGCCTGGGATCAGAACACCCTCTCTGAAAAAGCTCTGGCTAATAGCTGGTGATGGAAAGAGTGCAAAATCCGTGCACAAAAAAAAACCAAACCAAACCCTCTTGCTCACTCGGGCAGTCCAGCTTACACCTCGTTTGGCAGCGTGTCACCCATCTCCAGCTCAGCGTTCCTTAATGCCAGGGGTGTCCATGAAAGGCAGCACAATTCCCATCAAGAGGAGAGAAACCAAACTGTATTTTTGGCACCTCCTCAGGAACTCATTCGTCAGCAAATTTGCTGTTTTCCTGGAGCTGCCCAGGAAGATCTGCTTTACAGCTTTTGTTGTTTTTATTAATAAGCCAATCTGGACAGTCTGCTGGGATCTCCATCCTGAGAGGGGCATTTCGACTCTGTACCAGCATTCCCAGGGCTCTCCAGAACCTCCCTCAGTGGGGAAAAGCACCCACGTTGAACACTGGCTGGATTTCTGCAACACTCCAGGCTCCAAAGCTCCCATTTGCCTCTCCACTGTCAATCCTCATGTGCTGTCAGTCTCTTTTGCTTTTTACTTTGGTGAAAAAGAAGTACAAAACCCAATGTAAAATTCAAATAGGGCTGGGAAGTACATTTTGTATCAGATTGCCTCAAAACCTCCTGCAGCTTTTTGCAAAACGAAGCCCATGTTCTCCCAAGTTCTTGGGCACATCTGGAGTTTCACAGTTTTGGATCAAACCAGATGACAGCAGTCTGTCAAAAGACAGCCAGAAGCCCATCAAACAGATATGCAAAAGAATTAAATGAAGAAAACTCTTTTGAACCCAAAATAGAATTTTTATGTAAGACAGAAATAGTTCTTTTCCCAAACTTCCTTTCATGGGAAGGACAGAAAGTTGATTCTTTCTGTCTGAGAACAACACTTTGGCTTTGCTGATGACAGTCTTTGGGAATAGAAAGGCAGGAGCATTTTCTGGGAGCTGTGGGCTCATTTTGCACACATGAAAGGCAGGGCTTGTCTTGTTCATGATGGGGAGAGGGGATGGAAACAACCCCGAGATGTGGGGTCACCCTCAGGAGCCCCACTCCCGACCCCAAAGTTTTGCATCTCAAGCACTGAAAATTGTAATTAAGTCAAAGCACACAAAATGAACACGCAAAATAGGCAGACCAGTTTGCTGGGGAAGGACTTTTTTGGCTAATTTTGAGAGAGGGGGGCTCACAGCACTGTACTTGGCCTCAGAAATTTAATTGTGCCTAAATTAAGACTGAAAGCTGATCAGGTTGGATTAAAGCCTAGTGGGATTCTGAAACAGATTTCTCGCTCTGTCCTCTGCTAATATTTTTCCAAACTGCTTCTTTGGCAATCCTTTCCTTTTTGCACCCAGTTTTCCCTGTAAATGAGCAGTGAAATTCCAAAGGACTCTATCAGGAGTTAAAATCACTCAGTATATATTTGCCAGCGCATGCAGTATTTATTTTTAAACAGTGCCAAAAGTGTTTATAGATAGAAACAACAGGACAACCCATAATTAAATAACTGTTTCTGCTACATCTGCTATTTAGCAACTTGAAGGAAAATAATTTCCCAACAACAAATAGGGATGGTCAAGAAAGCTCTCAAGTTTGGGCCCATTATTACCATATAAAACAACATATTAGTTGCTTAGCTACCAATCATAAAAGAAGGCCAATTAAAAATGAAAGCATCTTAACTAGCTGCATGGAATATAAAAGTGAAAAGTTAAAAGCTGTCAGGTGGTTAGTGGAGAGAATACTGAGCAGTGATTGACAAACTGGGCTTGCTTTGCTTCAAATTTGGCTTTGATTCAATAAATGATTGACACACTGATGTCGTCTGAAATAGCAGATTGTGCTTTGGAGAGGCTATTTAGCAGCCCATTGATTGACAGGTTACTAAAATTGTCCCATGGACAGAGGTAACCAAACAGAGCTATATTTTGACAGGTGGGCTTTTTTTTTTTTTTTTTTTCTTTTTTTTTTTTCACCTGTATTTGCCATACCATTTATATTAAAAGCAGGAGTAGGGAAAGGACCATAAAAGTGTCATTCAATCTCCATGAAAATGGCTCGATGGTTCCTTTTTGTAATATTGCTCCACAAACCTAAAATTCCATTCCCCCATTAAATACCATTTTTTTTTTTTTAAATGGAAAACCCTAAAAGCAAACCAGGACAGGCTCAGAGCTCTCTCTCAGAAAGCCTTTGCACACCAAGCATAAAAAAGTAACACCCAAACATTTTCCCGAGAGGTCCCAGGTACCAAAGTCTGGGAACGAGGCATCACTCTCAGGCTGGGGCTCAGCGCTGCCATGAGCCAACGAGGGGCTGGAGCACACCTGGATTTGGGCTCTGCAGCCCCGAGGAGTGTGCAGAGCCCCTTCAGCCTCCCCGGAGCAGCTGTGAGAGCACACGAGGATGGCAGGGGTTGGCCACCAGTGGCACAGGCGCTCCAGAAGTGCCTCGTCACTTAGGAACAAAGGGGAGAACATTCCAACCGGGGAGAGACATTAAAAAACCTCCCAGAACTTTTCTTTAATTAAAGAAAGAGAACCACGCAGCACTTTTTCTAAATAAGCACAAATACAGCATTGTTACTCCACACTCCAGAAAAAAAAAGAAAAAAAATTCCAGGTTTTTATCAGCCTTATTTTCGATGCTTTTAACACAAACCAAATTATTATTGTTTAACAGTAAGCCTTGTTATTTCTGAACACCTTATCTTTCATTCCTAAATTTCCAATTAGGAAAGTACTTTTCCTCACAGTTTTTACTCTTAGTGCTTTAGACTTCCACATTTCTGAGGTGCTCTTTTATAACTTTCAGTCATTTCTACAGAAAACTCTTTTCTTTCCATCTCCAGCTTCTCAATTGATCCACTGATAAGACTCCTTTTATTTTTTTAAGTAAAGACACATTGGTTACAGAGAAAACATTAAATATGTTACCAGCTTTAGCATAAGCACTTCAGTTTAGCACCTGAGTTTGCAGGTAAATGAACAAACTCGAATTTCTCTCTGCTTATGGAGAGAAAGAAATTCTTTTTTGCCTTCAGAGAAATTCCTTCCGTGAACAAATTCAAACCAGGCCACAGAAAAAGCACAAGGGGGAAAAAAAATAAAAATAGAGCTGGTAATCACTTACCTGAAATACCAGCGAGCAGAGCCAAGATGGGATGAGCAGTGGAAGGGAAAAGCCTCTCCCTGGAGCATCCTGAGCCTGCCAAAGGCCAGCACTGCCTGGTGGATCACTTCAATCGTGCCCCTGCCCTGCTCCCTGTTCCTGCTGCTGGGGGAACGCAGCGTCCCCTCCTGAGCTGCATCACTCCATTTCTGCATGGAGATTTTTGGACGGCGAGTCCCGCCCAGAAATGCACCTTCAGTCTTTGGGCCCAGGTGCAGATGTTCTCATGAACCTTCAGAAAAAACGTCGGGAAGCTCTTCTATCGAAAAAAAACCCCATTGCTTTCCTTCCGTTTTCACATTTTGTTTTGTGAACTCTTGCGTTCTGCCGTACAAAAACTTCAGCCCTTATAGCAATTTATTCAAATTACATGTCAGTTGAAACACTTTGATGACTTGAAATAAAGCATTTTGTCCCTTTTAGTGGCTTTAGATTTTCAGTTAAGCTTTCTCAGCATCGTTTATTAAACAAATGTGCTTGGTATGTGTAAACTGTGTTTGCCCATTTATCTTTACTTGACGTGGAAAAAACTCCCAGGATGACTTGGGGGACATGGGACAAGTGACAATTCGGGGAATTACAGATTTTTAACATATTTAGTGCCTCACCTTTTCCCCATTTAGAAGAGACACAATCCTGGAGGCTTTACAAAGCCACTACCATTTTAAGGCCATATAATTTTACAGATACATCAATTATTCCAATATTCAGCATAAATTCATTCAGTAGCTATAAATAATAAAAACAATCATACTAATAAAAGACAAAAAATTGCTGCTGGCATCATGGACAGCCAAATGCAGTCCCTGTGCTGTTCATTTCCTCGTTTCAGATTAAACTCTGCACAGTCATACTTTGGATTCACTGGGGAAAAAACCCTGATATCATCTTCAAACTTCTCCTTTGCAGCAGCCACACAGGCATTGCATAAAACACCACCATTTATAATTTGGACACTCTGAGCTTATTTTTAGGAATCTATTAAAACAGATTTTTCAATGAAACCTGGTATTTTAAGAAAAAAGGAGCTGGGGGAACACTGCCTCCTTGGTGATGCTTTTCCCTCCTAAAAAATGTCAGGTTTCTTTTCTTCTTTTTTAAAATTATGTCTTTTTCCAAGGACTTGTTGAAGACTACGGTCAGTTTCTGCCCAGTTCCAGTTAATTGTTATCATTTTCAAAAATTCTAACTAGCTTGCTGTTTTTTAAGAAAGAAAATAAATACTCTAGTCCAAGCCCCTGCTGATCAGGGACTTAAGAGCCACTGAGGAAAACAGGTTTGTGGATTGTGGCGTGAACAATTTTTAGATCCAACTAATTTAATTAGCTGCTTTTGCTGCTTTGTTGGGAAATGATACCACAGGTATCACCTGCTGTACTTACTTCAGAAAAAAGCAGAGTGCTTATTTCTGTTTTTTTGTTGTTTTTTTTTTTTTTCAAACTGGAGACTTGTTGTGACTTAAGGAAGGAGAAATCCAGCTCAGAAACTGAAAGCTCCAGGCTGTGTCAGTCTTTGCAGGACTGAGTTATAACTTCTGGAGCCGGGGTGCCACGGGTGAAGAATGCACGGTGAGCTGGGTGTGCAGTGAGATCGTGGGTGGCACCAGGGAGGAGATGACCCCCAGATGTGGCTGGAGAAGGTGGCTGCAGCCAGAGCTCTGCAAAGCCCTGCACTGCTTGAAATTCTTCTTACGTGGCCCCAGAAGAGGAGTTTTGCAGTGAGATGGGAGTTCCAACTCCAGGGCCTGTTTTGCAGCCAAAGGGTGAATCCTGTGGTGAGGGTTAGAAGGGAAAGAGCTCTGGAAATGCTCTCGTGACTCAAAGCAGAAATTATTGATGAGAGCATTTCATCCCAGGAGGGGAAATTTAACCTTCCCCACCACCCCACCAAACTTATCTGTGTACAGACAAAGGGGAAAAAGGATTTTGCCCCAGTGCTGTTGTTCCACCCTTTTGTGGGGAGAAGGGCTATTCTATAGCACAGCACGGAATATTCTTACAAAAGCAAAATCCTAAAGGTATATTCTCTAAACAAATGAGTACTTGTCTAAATGTGAAAAAAGTTCAGCAAAAACTTATCTGAGCTCCTCACAGTGACCATGAACACACAGGGAAAGAACTGCAAAGAGAAAGTCACCAAATGAGATACAATTTGAAGGAACATAATAAGGAGAAAGTGTTTGGTAAGTGCCTTCTCTATGCAGGAAAAGACCCAGGAAAGATTACATCTGTCACTCAGCAAAGGGAGAAAGTTTCTGACAGATCTCCCTACGAAAGCCTTTTTTACTTTCATCTTCACTCTGGGAATCAGCTGAGATCAGATCAAAAATAATCCGGGCCAGTGTCAGAGGAGGGTGAGCGCTGGCTGCAGGGGGAGGAGAGTTTCAAGAGCACTTAGAAAGCACAGAGAAAAGGTCAGGACATTAAACAGGTCTTAGAAGAATCTCAGACTTCCAGTGGCCATCCCTGAAATCTTGTGGAGGCCCAACAGTTTCTAGAAAAGAGCTCCAGGATCATCGAGTCCAAGCTGTGACTGACCCCCACCCTGTCCCCAGCTCAGAGCTCTGAGTGTCACCTCCAGCCCTTCCTGGGACACCTCCAGGGATGGGCACTCCAAACCTCCCTGGGCAGCCCCTGCCAAAGGCTGACCACCCTTTCCATGGGGAAATTCCTCCTGATGTCCAGCCTGAGCCTCCCCTGGCCCAGCTTGTCCTGTCCCTGTTCCCTGGGTGACACATCCTCCAGATGACTTGCAGGGGGTTGGAAGAGGTAGGAAAATCACACTCCAGAATTATCCCCTCACGGCCCATTGTCAGGCTGGAATAATGTCTGGAGTGTGTCCTGGGCCTGGCAATATCCAACACTTTTATTAATGTCTCAGGAGGTGGAACAGCAAATATTGAGCAGCAGATCTGCAGATGGTACCGAGCCAGGGGGGACGGCAGCAGCCTTTGAAGGCAGCATTGTAATCCAGAACGAGCCTGACAAATTGCAGGAGCACTCGGAAAAAATAGGATGCAATTCAAGATGAATCAGTGCAAAGTTGTCACTGATGCATAATCAACTGCTCAAATATAGGATGGGGACAACTGATTACAAAGCAGTTCTGCAGGAAAGCAGCTGGGGCTGCACTGAATCAGAAGCTCTCCGTGAGTCAACGGTGTCATGCTGCTGCAGAAAGGGCGGGTGTCAAACTGGGACACCTAAACAGCAGTGTCATGTGTTAGACATGTGAAGAAATCCCCCTCGCCGCTGGGGAGGTGGAAAAGGCAACCCAGCAGTCAGGTTTTGGCACTGCACCTCAAATCATATGTTGTCCAGCCACGGATAGTGAAATGAGGGCCAGGGCCAGGGATGGCTGAAGAAGCGGGGATGGTTTGGGGGTAACGCGTCTGCAAAGATGTTAAAAACTGCCTCAAAGAGGGAGGGAGGGAGGAAACTGTTCTCCATTTTATTTGAGAAGGCCCCCAAAAGAAACAGTTTTCCAGCAGTAGGATACATTTTTCCATGGTAAAGCCAGTGGAAGAGGTTGCCCAGAGGAGTTGTTGGATCTGCGTCGTGTTGGTCAAATGTGCCTCAATGGAATGAGCACAGTTAAGGCTGTTCCTAGGCAGGGACTGCAACAGATCTACAGGGTTCTCTATTTTCTCTAAAGAATCCTCAGTCTATCCTCAAGTTGATTCTTTCAAAATCGTTGTAACCCAAATCCTTATTAAAATAATTTTCCTCCAATAATTCTAAAAATAAAAAAGTAAACACTGAGGCTGACAATGCCATTAACTGGCAATACTGAAAATTTTTTATTTATCAAGTCAAATATTTCTAACCCTTTCTTTTTTTGTAGGATTTATCAGAATTTCCACTTTTTCTTTCTCTACAGTGGTAGGAAAAGTGTGAACGGGGTCACCAACACTGTGAATTTCATTCAAGAAGAGTTGTGTACCTACATATCTATAACTTCTAGAGGGGAAAAAAAAGGAAGGAAAGAAAACAATCCCCACGTTTAATTATCAGCAGAGCAGTCACTGTAAGAAAGACGGACAACAAAAATAAGTAAGATAAAACGCTGCAAGTCACCGAGCTGAGCTTGTTGTGACTACACTGATGGGAGCTGTTATCAGAGCCAGGTACACAAAGAGCATTTGGCCCTTTATTGCACACAGAAGTGGCTGTAAACTTTCCTGTAAGGCACAACAAATCACACACATTCGGCTGAAAAATCGGACCCAAACCTGCCCAAAACTACAGCAAGAGAGGATTTTCACAATCCCGGGTCACACTGTTGCTCCATGTAATCTGCACCTAACCAAGAAATTGAAAATCCTCTAAGAACATACCTACTTGATTGTATATGGCTATATTTGGGGGGAAAAAATTCCTTCTGGACCCCAGTGGGGAATTCAGCTCATGCCCTGAAGCATGAGATTTGATTACTCTTTTTTGAACATGCATAACTGCCATTGCTATTACTGGTCATAACATTTTGTCGGGAAAGAGAAATATTATTCTGCAATGTAATAAAAATAGATAAAATTCAATATAGCTTCAGAATCATTTGCTGCATTTCCAAAGTAAACATTAAGCACCCATCGAGATTATTCCATTGGATAAGCCAAGGAAGCCTCCAGTGCTGTCTGTTCATTTTATTATCTCTAATTTTCAAGAGTGCAAAAATGCTTTCAGTAAATATTATGGGTTCTTCCTGTGCTAAAAGAGATGCTAAATGACCTTCACCAACTTCGTTATAAATAACAGGAGCAGGGAGCACACGCACGCTGTGGAGTTCCAGCTCTATTCAAACCCATCAGCCAATTCTGACCAGTGGATAAAAATGGACACCAGACTTTGCTTGTTTTTTTTCCCCCTTCTTCATAATCCCAGCCCAGTTCCCTCTTGAAAGGCATTCTGTTCTGTCAGCCATAATGGCATCTGCTGGTGGAGACAGGAAGCCATAAATCTGTAGGGTTCCTCTCGACCAAGCCTTGTTAATGCTCCCATTTATCACCGAGGATAGGGTGCCATCTCACTCCTGCTCCACTCACAAGTCCATCTTCTCAATTCCCCTTTCCCCAAGGAGTAACCATTTAAAACAGTGACTTTCTCATCTTGCATGTGGAGGCTGATACAAATCCCGTCCCCAGCGCGCACGTTTGGACTGGAGCCACGACTCTGGAGAACAATAGCTGCTCCTCTGATCCCAGAGCACGCTGAACTGCTGCCCTGCCTGAACCACAGCTCCTGGCTCTGCAACTTGCACAGGAGCAGCACATGCAGAGGTTAAAATAGCAGAGGACTCTGTCGTTTGCCACCCCCTCGTGCCTGCGAGTGTCCCAACACCCACATCGTGTCCCACGGTTTGGGAGAAATCTACTAAAAACATCACCAGGTTAAACAACATTTAATAGACAATCCTTCAAAATAAACAATCTATCAGAGGTGCAGCACCTTTCTGAGCAGCCAGGAAGGAGAGGAAACAGAAAACCAGCCAGAGGTATCTGCAGTTTTATGATTTGGGAACCGACATGCAGAAGCTGAAGGGTTCAAAATCTCAATTCAAGAGACACGAAACATGAAGGGAAAAATCTTACTTTGCCACCCTGTGCTGAACGACCTGATCCAGGTCCAGGCTGCACTTACCAGGGCAGGTAGTGTGTCATTTCTCCTCATCCCAGGGCAGGGATAATTCTCCCACTGCTGTGGCCCCTCCTGGCCCTGTGTTTACACCTGCCTGGACTGGAGACAAAGTGGAAGCCCCTGGTGTGCACGAGCAGGGTTTTACACCTGCTGCACACAGGTACCAGAAATCCCCACAGTTCCCACCAACTCAAGCAGAGCTGTTCACTCCCAGGTGAGTTATGCCAGGCAGAAGTGGAAAAATGAGTATTTTATAGTAGTGTTTTCCTATTTTATCTTTCAAACGAAGCATTTGCTTGCACCAATAAATACTTTGTTATTGCATATAAAAATTGCCGGAGTTCGTACAGGGAAGGCTATCAAATAATTTCAGTGACACCATTTGGGGGACACTTTCATAAACACAGTCTGGTGTTGGGCTGCTAAACACAAAGGTCACTTGGGGGCTGCAGGCCTGTGCCTTGCAGATGGCCCAGTGACACTGGCTACAACACAGTGGCTCTTGCTGGTGCTTTGTAACAGATTATATTTAAGAGGGATGCAAATTATTCCTATTAAACCCAACAGTTTTATTAGAAAGAGTCAAATGCCAAAACAGGAAAAAAAAAAAAAAAGGTAAAACCTCAGTTTGACAGCAACCTCTTGGTTTAAGAGATGGAGTATCAGAAAAGCCACTTTTAGAAGGTCTTATACAAATTATAGTTGAATAAACAGAAATTAGTCTATCCTTTCCAGCCCAAATCACATTTAAACCCTCAAGGTGTTCACAGCAGCTGGGGGAAAAGACCCCAGCCTAAAGCTGAAAGCATAAATAGGACAGGGGAATTTGTCTCCTCAGGACCAACACTGGTCCAAGCCCCAGTGCCACCTGCCCCTCCTCGGCCTGGCAGTTTGGTGGGGCTCTGAAACAGTGACAAACTCTGCTGGGTTGGAGGGGACACAGATTTGGGTTCCCACGAGGGTGCAGCAGCACCTGATGGATGGACCTGACTCTCCCCAAATCCAGGGGAAATTGGGGAGCAGAGGGGTTTCACCCGAACTTTGACGTCCAACCCTCTGATCCCTTCGTGTTCCTACAGCTGGGACACCTCAGGGTGCAGAGCAACACCCTGGGCAGGGAAGGGACTTGGTCACCAGCCCCGGGCTATCCACAGGCGGGAGGGAGCACCTGCGGGAGCATCCCCCGGTCCCCAGCCCCGGGCACAGCCCCGGGCACACCCGAGGGAGCATCCCGCGGTCCCTGCCCCGGGCACAGCCCCGGGCACACCTGATGGAGCATCCCGCGGTCCCCAGCCCGGATCCCCAGCCCCGGGCACACCCGAGGGAGCATCCTCTGGTCCCCAGCCCCGGGCACACCCGAGGGAGCATCCCGCGGTCCCAGCCCCGGGCACAGCCCCGGGCACACCTGAGCAGCAGCCGGTGCCCCGGCAGCCGCGGGCAGCCCGGCGGCAGGAGCGCAGCCGGCCGCCCAGCGGGATCCTTGCCGCAAAGCCCTCTTTCCCCCTGGAGCCGCCCTGTCTCGGGTGGATCGCACGGAGGGCGCTGCCGCCCCGGCCCCGGCTGCCCGCAGCGCCCTCCCTCGGGAAGCGCATCCTGCGGGGCCGGGGCTGATCCCGCCTGCGGTGGTCCCGCGTGTGCGGGGGAAGGTCCCGCATATGGAGGGGATGGTCCCGCATCGGGGGGTGTCCCCGCGTGGGGAGGGGGTGTGAGCAGGGGGTGTCCCCGCGTGGGGAGGGGGTGTGAGCAGGGGGTGTCCCCGCGTGGGGAGCGGTGTCCCCGCGGGGGCCGGCGGGGCGGCGGCGGCGCTGGCGGCGGCGGGCGCGGTGCCGGCGCCCTGTCTCTTTAATGAACGGCTCTGCCGCCCGGCTGCGCGGAGTAAATTTCCTCCTGTCATCGGGTCGCGGAGGAGGAGTTTGTTAATGTTCAGTTTGCTCGGCGGATCGATGCTCGCTGGCATCGCCTCGCCCTGCCTGTGTGTGCGTGTGCGCGCGTGTGTGTGCGGTGCGCGCGTGTGTGTGTGTGTGTGTGTGTGTGCGTGTGCGCGCGTGTGCGCGCGTGTGTGTGCGGATCCCACATTTCCTCCCATCCCGAGCCGCCCTGTCCGCTCCCATATCACTCACTGCCTGGCATCTGACAGCACGGAACCTGCGGCGCTCCGCGCACACACACGCACGCACACACACACACACACACACACACACACACACACCGCGCACACCCGGGCGCCGCTCCGCCATACGGCTCTGCGAGGAGGAGGAGGAGGACAGGACAGGGAAGGGAGGAAGCAGCCAGCCCCACAGTCTCTCCAGAGCTGCCTTTTTAATATATACAGATCTATTTTGTTATTTATTTATTACCGTTCTCTGGCACTGTGGGCGCCTTTCATTTGCTTCTGAGCTTGGATGTTTGAATCAAAGCAAAGCAAGTGTTGCAACAGTTAAAAAAAAAAAAAAAAAGCCAACCAAAAAAAAAAAAAAAAAAAAAAGGCGAGAGAGAGAAAGAAAGAAACCTAGATCTCTAAAATAAAATAAAAACCAAACAGGTTCCTATCAGTGAAGTGGAAAGGAGGGGGGCAGGGGAGGCTTGAGGGGGGTGCTGGGGAAGCAGCTGAGAGGCAGAGGAACACGGCTCAGGAGCGTCTCAGGGCTCTCGGATCTGGGGACAGAAGTGAGATTGGAGAAAGTAGAGCGATGCCAAGGAGGAAACAGCAAGCACCCAAACGGGCTGCAGGTAAGGAGAAGCCATCCACTTACACAGCCTCTGTCTCTCCGCTCCTTCCACTCCTACCCCCCATCTTTATTATTATTTAGGGTCACCCTTGCTTTTCCGGGCTGGATCTTTATTTATTTATCCCCCCTCCCCCTCCCTTTCCCTCCGTAAGTCTGTGCAGCCAGTTTCATTCCTTATTGCCAAGATTTTGCTCTGCCACGGGCTGTCCCCTCGCCCTCCGCCGCTGCCCCCGGCTCGCAGCCGCCGCCGCCGCTCCCCGCTGCCGCTGCCCGGCCGAAACTTTTCCCCCCAACTTTCTTCCCCCGGCTCCCCTTCTCCCCCTGCCCCTTCCCCTGCCCGAACCGAAAGCAGTCAGGCTTCCCTTCGCTTTTCGCTGTAGGATAGATTTTTTTTTTTTTTCCCCCTCCTTTCTGGTTTTCCCCGCTCCCGCTGGCTTTCGCTTTGGATCCGTGCGTTTCGCGAAGTGGGTCGGGGTGTTTAATCTTTTATTTCGCCGTATTTCTGGTGGCAGTTCTGGCCGGGTGTGTGTGTGAGAGAGCGCTCTGTGTGCCTGAAATAGTACAGGGACTCTCTCTGCTGATGAACCCGGTGGGGAAGTTCAGCCTTTGATCATCAGTGGTGAAAATTACAACAGGAAATAAAATGAAACGTTCTGACTGTTAGAAGACAATCCACATTTTCAAATCAAATCCTTCTTTTGTTTCGTAGCCGAGTTTATATATGTGCACATGCCAAGTGGTTTTGCAATTTATTTTTTTTTTTTTTTTTTAACAGAAGAAAATAGTTTGCAACTTTGGAAGTGTTTTGTTTGTCATTGTAGGGTGTTCTTTTTCTTTTGGGGGCCAAGAAAAAGAAACAGACGAGTGGGTCTGTATAGTAGATCTTTTCAAAGAGTTTTCTTTCAGGCTCCTTAATTGCTTTTTATTTTTTTTTTAATAGTGTGGTGGGGTTTTGTTTCTGGGAAGCGCAATATGGAAGTTCATTTTTCTTCTGCCAGACCCACCCACTGAAAAATCAGCTTTCCAGTTGATTGCCAGCTTTGATTTGACATTTGATTGATCACCTGTCATCTTGCTGCCTTTGATCTATTCATTCTTGATATATATCAATAAATCACTCACCATGGTAACCCAAGTGCCAATGACGTAAGGCTTGCCCTCTAGATTCTCTTAGCCAGACATGCACAATTATTATCTTGTTTGGCTTTTAATGTAGGCGGGTTTTTTTCCCCTTCTTTTTTCCCTTTGTGTCCTTCCTTGGATTAGTTCTTTAAAGAAAACTCATATTTGACGTCTTTACTTCAAATTTTTTCCCTCGCCCTTGTGAATATTTCCTGGGTGTAGCACAGCAAATGTGGGACAAAACAGATGGGCAAGTTTAGTGGCACACTTGGATAAACTTTGTGAAGTAGTGCTTGGGATGCACGCAGGGGGAAATGTCACCCCTGAGAAACTGGGACACGCAGAACTTTTATCAACTCACAGCTCTGGCTGCATTTCCTTGGGTGCAGGACAATGGGCTGCAGGCAGAAGCTTTTGGAACGTGCCCAGTGAATGTACCTGTGCAGGCTGGGATTCCTGGCAGGCAAAGATCCCAAATTTATGGCAATAGCCACAAATAACAGTTCCGCTAGAAACACACATATTTATTTAAATATATCTATATAAATATATATATATATATATGTATGTATATATGTATTAGGGAGGCCTCTGCTGTCAGAGTCGCTATTATTATTTTCTTCACCAAGAGGTTTGATCTGAATAAGGCATTCACATTTTCAACTTGCAGGATAAATAAATAGCTGCTTTTTCATGGATGCTGTTCGGCACAGTGACAGTGCTAGAACTGCTCCTTTTTTCTCTCTGTCAGGAACACGAGGCTTCATTTTATTTGGGTTTCAAAGTAGAATTTTCACTTGGAATGCGTGTAGTATCTTTTCGTGGCAGGGGCACGGTGTTCTTTTTTAGAAACGTAGGATACAGTAAGTAAATTTTTTCGAGCAAAGCCCGTGCTGTTGTTTCCCGGGATTTCCCTGCTGAGATACAGTAAGAGATGTTTTTATCCAGGATCCTACAGCATTTTTAAGATCTTAATGACAAGGGAGAAACTCGTATGACCACAATTAGATCTCTCCTTTCTCATTCTCATTATAAAACGTGCATTGCTCTTCAGTGGTGCATTTCTTTGATTAGATTTCTCCTCAGATCAATGTTGTTTCAGGTGAGCAAAATCCTGCAAATGCAGTCCAGTTTCAGCCAGCAGAACTATTTGAAGTAGGTTTATACATTTGCAATAGTTCTCCTGCTTTGAAGTTGTATTTGTCTGTTTGTGGGGGGTAGGGGGGAGTTTCAAAGAGCAGACGTGCCTGTTGTATATAGTTCTTAAAACTGACTTTCATTTTCAGGGATAATACTGAGGTTCTGTTTTGTATGGTGAAAAATACCTCAAAGTGACAGGAGACAGACTGTGCAATAAGAAATGCATCTCTCATCAAGGCTGATAGCAAAGCTCCTTAGTCCTTTTATTTAAAGGAGTTAATATATGATATATTACTTAATTTTCACTTTTATTTATTTTTAGTTGTACAAGTTCAAAGGTATCAGTTGCACTGCATTTTGTCTTGATGGCAGCAGAGATATTGAAGAGAAGTTTGCAACTTTTAGTTTCTTCAGATAGTTCACCTCCAAGGGAAGAAAAATGATAAGCCTTATGATTCTGGACATGCCTGCTTTTGTCATTGCTTAAAATTAAATACTATGCACAACTGTAAATAATTACTGCCATGCACTGACTTTGAAAGCAGGTTTTGAGTTTGATTAATGAATAATGTAAAGGTTAGAGAGAACCAGCGAGTGAATCAGAAGTGAGGTCCTGCTGTTAGATGAAAATCTATCTAGAGAAATATACATGGCAATTTTGTCCTTTTCTATTATTAATTTTAAGCCTTGTATTCCTAAGAAATATATTCCAGAGCACTGTAATGAAACAAGGGAGTGTAATTGGATAAATGGGGCACTATTTATGTGTGATGATGGGGATTTCTGCTCTCCGATTACACTTTTAGAGCCACTTTATTTCACATCAACACCGCAACGATGTCAAACGCATTTTGATCTTTGCAGGGCCGAATCTTTTCTGAATCATCCTTGCTTTTTGAGAGCATCATTTCCAAGTCGATAGTTGTTGAGGCAGAGAGTTGCAGCTCTTTCCAGCAGAGCCTGCTTTAGGATGGGACCTGTGTCTGCAATAAACATCCCGTTCGTGTTGGGGCTGTCACCCCAAGGGATCACACAGGACGGGGCCTGATTCTGCCCCGCTCAGGTGCAAATCAAACATCCCTTCCCTCGAAGCACCACTGAGTTCTGACTGCTCCTGGGAGCAAGAGGAGGCTCAGGCCCACAAAGTCCTTCATCCTTCAGCAAAATGCAGCCACGTCTGGGGCAAAAGTCTCGTAACGATTCCATAACAAATGGTAATATATTAACAGGAGGGTGGAAAAAGGGTGGAAGCAAAGCAGAATTGCTATTCAGATTTTATTCCTAGGGGTATGGAATAGCTTTCAAACACAATTTCACTGGATTAAACTCTCCTTTCCCCTGCAGCTTCTTTAAATGTGCATATTTTATTTTGTGATCATGAATTGGTAGTTTGCTTCTTTAAAGCCCGCAAAGAGGAATCTGGACTTAACGCCCTTTGCGGGTGAAATTTTATATTTCTTCTTTTCTTTCTCTCTCAGCCCCTACAGACTAGCTAACAACCAAAGCTGGGGAGGAGCACAGCAGAAGCAGGTCTCAGGCACATTTATTCTGTTTATTGGAGCTGTAGAATAACACGGGTTTGTTTTTGGAAGAGTCCTCATAGAGCAGCAAGCAGAAGATGGTGAGCAGGGAGTTCTTTAAAGCTGCAGCTTGCACCTTAGTAGGAAAGGTTATTTAAACCAGAATTGTATTTAGAATGTGAAATTCTGCTTGTGCAGAGAGCAGAGTAAATAACCAGCAAGGCTTGCTCCCTGGATTTCTGTGGCAAAAGGCAGCGAGGTATCTCTGTAAATGTAACCAGGAGCACTGTGGCTGTTCCAGGATTGTTTGTATCCTTTATAACAGGGGCAATGGCAGCACATTCCAAGGAAGCAGTGCTGAATGAAACTGTAGAAATGGCAGCACTGTTTTGTTTCAACATCCTCCAGAAAAGCAACTGCACATCAAAACCACCTAAACAGTTCATGCCTCAGAACCCTTCACTTACAGTGCACATCACGATGCTGACAGATGACAAAAAGGCCAAGGTGTTCACAAACAAGAGGAGCCTTTAAATCCTGGTTAATTAAATATATTCAAAAATAGGTACTTTTGCAACTAAAGAGGCACCAAAATTAGTCTCCATCTGTGTTAAATTCTGCAGTCGGCTCCTAAGCCCAAAGCTGCTCGGAAATTTTATTTCCCGTGTCAGAACTCAGGCCTGAACGGGACAATTTGAAATCGCATTCATTTTAGTGCCTATTTCCCCATTTCAATTTTCCTCTCATTTATCCAAGCCCAGTATCTCCCCACTATCTGAAGAGTGGGGCACACCCAGAGTTCAGCCCCTGTGACTGGGAAACAGAAGCCATTTCCATCAGCAAATGACACAATTTTAGAGCACTTTTGAAAGCGTGTCCATTGTCAGAAATTCTAGTGCGTAACTGCTCTCCCTCTTCCGTGCTCTCTGAGAAGCCCATTTTCTCCAAACCGGCAGGATTTTGGAAATTTCCTCCCAGAGCTTTCTCCTCCTGGTTTTCGCTCTCATTATCAGCACCCACCTGAAGGAGCTGTTTCCCCTAGCAGAGGTCCCTCGGTAGCACAGGGCCAGGTTGAGCTTTTCTGCCGTCATTTCCCTTCCCATCCCGATGAGGACATCACTCCCAGAGAGCAACTCCAGACTCGCAGGGAAAAAAAAAAAGCTGTCAGTTGCTGTGGCTGCAATTCCCAACTTAGCAGCAGCAGAGGGAATGGAACTGTACTCTATCAATTACAGTTGGAACCAGAGGCTAAACACTTATTGTGTTAAGCTATTGTGCAGATCTTAAGAGCTCAAATGTAAAAAAAATATCATGTCAGCCGGTGGAGGGGAGAATAAGGCCTGGTTCTTCCACTGGATGACGTATTATTAGCAAAGGCAAAGTAAAATTATTCAAATTCTGTTTAATGCTTCTCGGGTTGAGATGTGTGTGTGACATTCTGCCTTAAAAAGGTGGGATCCTACAGACTTTGCTGCTAGAATGAGCCTTTGTTTTTCCCTCTTCTCTGCAAAATGAAAATATTTGTGAAGTTTTACCTCCAAAGCATGCTCACGCAAGCAGAGAGACATTTTCATTTGTCTCCCAATCTGATACAGGAGCCAAGTGGAACCACATTACACTCTGAGCTGAAATCTTCCATTTCATTCATGCAAGAGCAGGGATTTTTCATTACCTATTTAATTACAATCATTTACATGAGAGTGGGCCCAGTTCAGCAGCTCATACTCAGCACTTTGCTTCAGTGGGTGACTGGCCTGTGGAAGGACTGTCTGTGTAAGACTGGGCTGTTCAGCTGCAAAATTCAATGTATATGTTCCCAGAGAAGCATTCTGCCTCTGAAGAGGGACCAGATTCTTCCATTAAGCTTTAAATCCAGGGACAGTTCTGCTTGGAACTTCTGTTCCTAACGCCTGCAAGCTATTCTTTCCTGAAGGCTGGATGACTGAGATATTCTGCTTGCTCGGCCAAATTCCCTCCCCAGTCACATTTCCATGCTCTGTGTTAATTACTGAGCACTGGTTCTGGGTACCAGAGGTGAGATGAGCTTTTGAAAAAGCCTTTTTTTAAGGCATGTGGTGGCAGCTCTCGAGAAAATGCCTGAGAATGGGTTGCAAATCCAAAGCCTGAAAGTTCCATGTGCTTTCAGGGGCTAAAAGCAGTTATTTCTCATTAAGGTGGCTTCTCACTTGAGGCTGTTGGCACAGAGTAATTTTTACCCTGTTATAATAACGGCTTCTGCAACTCAGAAATACCTTGACAGCAAACCGTGTATTTTTTAAGGTTTCAAGGAGAAAAGCATCACAGAAGCACAGTGTTTCCCATTAGATTTACACATCCCTCTTCAACTGTTGCTGGCTTTTCATCCATTACCTTCTGAGCTTTCTCAGGCAAAAAAAAAAAAAAAAAAAGAAGTGGAAAAACTGGTCTTCTGATGTAATTGTTGCATTAAGTGTTTCATTTAGAAAAATGAACAGAATCTTTGTTTCCCTAAAAGAAATGTTTTCCCCCTTTGCCCTAGGAAAAAGAAAGGCGCAACAATAGCTTCAAAATGACAAGATCTGATTGTGAAAAATACAGAGTTTCTAACGTGCAGCCCCTGATGGTCCCAAGTATTGGTAAAATTCCACAGTTAAATAGAACAAACAGTCCTAAATGTCTGCGAGACGGATCCTTTTCAGGCATGCACACATCCATACCTGCAAGGAGGGGAGAAAAGTGCCTGTCTGGGAGAGGGATGCAGCTGGAGAGCTCGGTTGTTCAGAGCAGTTTTTGATTATTGCACCAATCTTTGCCCAAGTGTTGGAACTGTGCTGTTAGGAGTAGTGTCCCCTGAAAGTCCTTTGTTAGGGTTTATTTTCTTCAAAGCTCCAGCTCCTGGAGTCTGATGATGATTATGCAAGTGTCCAATATGCATTTTAAAAGGAAATTTATTTCAAACTGCTCGCTCTGGAGAGGAACTCGAAAATAAGCAGGCTGGAAGTTCTTATGCAGAAGAAAAAATGCCTTGATTTTCAAAGCGACTGTTTTTAACTTCCCATCATTTTCAGTCAGTCTCGTGATTTTTGAGGTTGTGCTTTGTGCTTTTTGTATAAACAAGGTTGGCAGTATTTCTTTTGCCTGATTCTGGTGATGAACTGGTGTGTGTGTCTGGGTGTGTAATTATAGACATACACACACATAATATCAGTAAACAAAATACTGAACGTAATGATGGAGTGGAGCTGTGTGAATTGGAGCTCTGGCTTTGTATTGCCATAAACAGAGCAGTTCTGAGAGCTCAGACCATCGGTTCTTGAGGAGTGACTTTCCATTGAAGTTTCCTGGAGATTGCTTTTAGTGGCAATTAAATGTAGAAAGTTAATAGGCAGCAACTGCTCTTTATAGGATAAACACTACCAGGAATGCACAGCCTACCTTTTTTCCCAGATATAATCAGGCTGAACTTTATTGAAAAAAAATTTACAACTAGCAACATTAATGCTGTATTTTTATTGTATTAATGCAAATGAGATGCTGACTTCGTTCTTTCATCTCCATGGCTTGTATCTATTAGAGCTGTATCTTATTCCTTTCTGTGTCTTTTCTCCCTGTGTTCTGTAAACTGCTTTCCTCTAATGATACTGAGGCTCATTAAAGTTACTCCCAATGCTAAAGAGACTCTGGGAAACATCCTGAGCTCTGGCTGGCTGTGGGAAAGCACAGCTACCGAGTACATGGGGAAAACTAATCCAGATCAAGCCTTGCATTCCCGTTTTGGGAAACCTTTAAAATTGATGGGTCAAGCAGGAAGAAAAAGCTCACAGGAAGGACTGTGTGCTGCAAAGAACAGGTCATTTTCAACTCACAGCCCTACCTGACAAAGATAAAAAGCAATAAAGTTTTAAGGAGCTCGCTGGCTCTTCCTGCATCTCTCTCAAAAGTCTCATTTAATTGAAAAGCCTGTTGTGCTTGTTTTTATGCATGTAAAACAGAAAAGGGGCAATTTTGCACAGGGCTTGATATTCCAGCACAATATAATTGGAACTCTTCCTGCCTGCTTTTTAAGTCTCTCTGTTCATATAAAATTAAGACCCACTTATCTTAAATTGTAGTAAATCTCATCCAATATTGCTTTCATAACTTAAAAAAAGCTGTTACATATTCCCAAAGCAACTCTGCTGAAGTGATATTGGGTCTGTTTATGTGGAATCGGTGCAGAATTTCTATTGAAAAAAGGAGCAGCTTACAGTTCTTGTTTTTAATGAAAATAATTAAATTCTCTAGAATACCTTGGTAGCTCCATTATTTTTTTTTTCCTAGTGAAACTCTGCTTAGAGGAGATTGGAATGAAAATCTGCACATTGGTGCAGTTTGGTGTGTGCAGACAACAACCTTATTTCTATCACTCACCCTGCACTTGGACAGAAGTAATTTCTATTTTTCATAGGGAGATTTTACTCTGAATTTTCCATGTATAAATTTTTTGTGTGTGTGAATTGCACGGCGAATCACCAGCACGATTTATAAGGTCTGCAATTTTCTTTGTACATATAGGAAGAACTCATTTGCTTCCCGCAGGGTGAGTGGACTTCACAGGAAAGCGCTGGGTCTTTTATGATTTTATGTTTTGTATCGAAGAAACATAACCTTGTGCCAGCTGCTATATTGGTCTACCAAAATTATTTTTTTATGTGTTTTTCAGCCGTGTCATGACATACATAAGCACAGTACAAGTAGCATTAAATTAACACGTGAAAGGAGAAAGAAGCAAAGTGGTTATATTGATCATTTGTAGCATTAAATGCTAAAAAAATTAAAAGCTTTCCAGTGCTTTTGATTAGCTGCGTGGATCCTGCTCGTATTTGTGTCCTTTGTTAGGCAGTGGAGCAATATTTCTTCACACTTAGCACCTTTCTTCCATGGATTTCTTGCTGATACTCCTCAGAATAACCCCAGAGATGTGGGATATTTTCCCTTGGTTGTACAGAAAGGCGAATTGAACCCAGGAGGTTTTACCCGATTTGCTCAAGGTCAAACAGCGTTTGCTCCCAATTCCCTGCTCGAGGTACTAGATCACATTTCTATCATCAGAGCATTTCCAGGAGGGAAGTCTGGGCTGGAAGCTCAAGGCATCCCCTGTGCTGGGGGAGAGGAGGGAACAGGCCAGCTGGGACCCTGGGGAAGGTGGAAATGCAGTTTCATCCCTCCCATGCAATTCCCTGTGGTGGTGGAAGAGGCACTTTGCTCATGGCCAGGAGCTCCCAAAAATGGGAGGGCTCATGGTTTGAGAAAGCAGAGCTCTGCTAATTCTACCAAGCCAAGGGCGCTTGACTAAGCAAGAGTTTTAGACAGAATAATCAAGTTTTTTACGTTCTGGTTTTTGGTCAGTGGTAAGTTTCAGGACCAGAGAATTTGGTTCCTGTTACTTTTCTTCCCATAAACTGTTCTGCATTTCTTTGGCAGAGCTGGATGTGACTGTCTATAAAGCATTGCCCTGAGAAGTATGTAAAACCTGGTGTCATTGCAGCTGAACAGGCCATACACATTTTCCTCCACCCTGACTGCCAGAGGTGGTTGGAATTCTCTGGCGATAGAGCTTGAGGCTCAGCTTGCAGTCCTAGGGGGTCTAAATCCTTACATGGGCAGCTAAAGAGAGACCTGAGTTTTCAAAAGCCTTTAGCACCAAATTCCCATGGACCTCCCTCAGTCCCCTCTCTTGTGTAAACTGGAACTGGGCCTCCATCAAGGGCACTTTTATGTTGTTTGCCTCGACTGGGGATGTATGTATTGCCTATAGAAGAAATATGGTGCAGGTAATAGCCTCTGGATTCATTAAGGGTTGTTTATGTTTATTTTCACACCATATTACCTCTCAGCAATGGCTGTTTGAGCCATTATATTGACAGGAACTCCAAATAAATCTTAGGTAATATAGGGCTGATCTGCCTTACCTGGGAGACCACCTGCTACCCTCTCGAGCAGAGGTGCTGAATCACCAGGTAGGGCTTTCTTCTCCAGAGCTGGGGACTCGGGAGGCTCTCCCATGGCTCCTTTTCATGTGGAAATTAATACTTGCCTCTATTTCTGAATAGTAGGTTATTAGAGTTCGTATGCAAATTCCCAGGATGGGAATTTGTCTCTCGCTGATAATTGATATAATAATATATATTTTTAGTGGTCCAGAGTCCTTGAGCTCGGGCCTTGTATATGTAATTTATGTTTATTTCTTACTGTTATTAACTGTAATTTAGTTGTTGGCGCCTTTCATTGCCTTAGATTGAAGGGAGTGTCTCTCCCCATTGCCCCTCCATAAACAATGCCCTCTCAGGGTTCCTTCTCCTGTATCCTTGCCCAGACATTTCCTAGCCTGTCAAATACTGTCATTTTATTCCTTACAGATCATTCACAGTACGTCTCCTGTTGCACACACAAATAAGGAACAAATGCAATCAGGATGCATCATCGTTTAGCATAACAAATAAAAGCCGATCTGTGCAGATTTGCCTTAAAGTGTCTCTTAATATGTATTGTCAAAATGTCTGAAGATGTCTCTAACTCCTAAGAGTTTAATTGTTTGTGACAATTAAGCTAATATTCTGAGCAGGAAAAAAAAATATTAAGGGATTAAATATTTTCTCTTGTCACAAGCTAACAAAACATCACCTGGCAGAGCAAACTTTTTAAATTTTGGGTTTCAAGCAGACCTTAGAAAGGAAAAAAAAAAACACCAGAACAAAATTACAGGGCCTGGATTTGGTATGGAATTTGAGGAGACTGTATTTTTAAAACTATACCAAAATTTAAAGGCACATCATTGAAGTATATATCAGTAATGAGCGGCTGAATACTTGATGATTAAAAAGAGTTCCTATCAATTTTTAAGTCAGTGCTGAAATTTATGGCTGAGGGCTGCTCTGACTGAGCCAGGGACTCAGACCTGGGATTTTCAGCCTCACCTGCTTATTGTTTTACTCGTGCATGAGAAAAAAAAAAAAAAACAGCTCGAATATGACAGCACAAGTCATCAGCCTTTTCTGTGGCTGGAATTACAGATGTGCTTTTTTGGTTTTGTTTGATGAGCTCTTTCTCCATCTGGGTTTTCCATACTGGAGAGACAAGGTGCAGTGGATGGGGCAGGACAAGTAGCCAAGACTGGTGCCCAGGGCTCAGCATCTTCACTTGCCTGGCAGGCCTTGAATGTGGCAAAAGTTGAGATGTGTGGTAATAAAAAGGGGGATAAAATAGGGAAAATCTTGAAAAGAACAGAAAACCACCATGGTCTTTGAGAGCAGTGTTGTGTGGATGTGGGAGCACTGGATAGCCCAGGGCACGGCAGCAATAACTTCTGTATTATGGGCTCAAGAGTTCTTATAGTCCAGATTGTTTGGGGTTTCCTCTTGAGAAGTTTGATTTCTATTGGTTCTAATGTTTCCAGTTCTGAGCTGCTCAAAGCAACCATTTCCATTATTAAAATCTGTGTTTTCTTTCTTAAAACGTTCTTCCTGTAATTTAGGGTAGGATGTTATTTGGCAAAAAATTAGAAGACGTTCATCAGGGTTTATTTCAAAGCTGTGGGACCACTGAGCTTTCTGGCAGTGACGTGAACATTTTTCAGAGATATCTTCTGCTTTCCCTGAGAAAATCCACCCAAATTTGTCTGACTTATAAAGCCTAAAAGCTGCTGTTGCCAAAGAATTTTTAGAAGGTGACACAGCATTCTCCAACGTGCCATCCCCACCACACATGCTCTGTTCTTGGTTTCTCTTTTTCAATTACATTCCCTTAAAAAACGGTCGAGCTGGGGATAAGTAGGACAGTGGCTGCAGGGGCAGCCATGGGTCCGAGCAGAAGGAGAATGAAGAAAAGGTTTTGTTTGTGTTTAGCTGGAGCCCAGGCCTGGAGGGAGGAAGCAGAGAGATTTAAGGGGCAGAACATGGACAAGCAGGGGTAGAGAGCCTTAAATCATCAAATATCCACAGAGAACAGGGCTAAACTCGTGTGCATGGCGTTATTGCCTGCTCAGTGTAGAGCACCACAGTGGCCGTGAGCTCGTGCCGGGAGCACGTCCGGCAGCTCCTGCGCGGGTCAGGCCTGGATGGGAAGCGGTGTGGCTCCACATGTTGGACTCCCAGCTGGCTTTCCCAGTGCCTGCACTCATCCACGCCTCACAGACACAGAGGATGTGTGCGGGAATTGCATCCAGCCCAGCTGAGGAACAAGCCCTGCCGGGCCGCGCCGGGCTGGCAGCACCAGGCCCGAGGGGCCGCTGTGGCCTGGTGGGCCCGGCGCGCGTGAGGCGGGACCTTCTTCTGTGGGGAAAAACTCAAAAAATCCCCTTAAAATCGGCCAGAGCTGTGCCCCCCATGTCAGCTGAATGGCAGAGGTGAGATCCCATCCACAGGCACGGTGCAGGCAGCTCAGGAAAAGCGCAAAACCCAAAGGAAAGGAGGAAAATCCCGATTCGTGGTGCGGGAACCAGGAGAGGATGATGCCAGGCAGGCGCAGGGCTGCCCTTGGATGGCAGAGCCAACAGGAGAGCAGAAGAGCTCAGGCAGCACATGGACAGGCTGGTGACCCCATAGAGAATGTGTGGCAATGGTATATTTGATATATTTGGTGTGTTTGGGAGGTGTCGGGGGGTGGGACAGGGGGGTTGGTCCGTGGCGGCGCCAGGCCTGGCATGGCCGGGGTGGGTCAGGCTGAACAGAGCGTGGGCACTCTGGGCAGTGAAGCAGCTGTGGTACAAAAGCAGCTCGGAGACAACACAAAGAGTCCTGCCAGGAGTTTCAACCACAGATATCTGTTCAGGTAAAAGGTTTCTTAGTCTGAGAGCTCCTCTCTTGCCCCAACGTGCCCATGGTGGAGGGCTGGTCTCTGGGTCACTGTGTGGGTACCTGCCCTGGGCCCCTGGGGCTCTCACCTTGGTTTTACTCAGAGACAGGGGTTTATTTTATTTTCTTTTATTTTACTTCATTTTGTTTGCTGCCCCGTGGGAGTTTTTTCCTATAAACCTGGTCTTTCTATCTGAAAGTCAGCAACAAAACTCGAATCAGGCTCAGCAGAGCAGGTTGCCTTCAGGTTATTGTACTGGTTTGTGTCACCTCCAGCATTTTTGTATTAAATAACTAAAATCCTGAGAATGTTAATCTAGAAAACAGTCATCTCTGCATTACTCTTCTGCTGTTTTGGTGAACTTACTAAAGATTTTACAAACTTTGATTTGGGTTAAACAAATGTAAATCATGTGGAGAAAGAGTTGCAGGAAGGCAAGAGGAATGTTATGATGCCGTCAACATCTGGGTTTCTATTTGTTTGGATTAGGGACATTTTACCTTAATCATTCCCAAACATGTCTGCTAAAATCCCTTCTTTCATTTTTTATCACCTATGAGGTACAGCCAGGCAGAGTTTCAATTTGTGTGTGTGTTAGGGTAAAAGTGCTGAAATTTGTTGTTGCTGTGAGTATACGAACAGTCTCATTTTTATATTAGTCCTCCCTCTTTATAATTGTTTGGAAACATTTTGATTCAGTTAAAATACATTATTTCCAAGACACAAAGTATGAGCAGGGGAACAAGGGAGCGATTACGAGTTTCTCCAAGGAAATAAGCATCTCTTAGCCATCATCCTGCAACTGGGAAAGTTCTAATACATGACATCTCTTTAATGTAACCTAATAATATTTTTTTTAAACAGTGATGTAATGGGGAGAGTGACCTGGACTTTGTAAAAGTTCCTCTACTTACTTCAGATTCCCAAGGGCAATGTAACATTCTAGACAGTGTTTTATATGCCCTGATTAAAATGTAACATATTTTTGCATTTCCTGTGCAGTGACCTGTTAGTGCTCATAGACAGAACACTTACAGAACAGTTACAAGGAGACATTTCCAAATGTGCCTAATATGGGCGAGTTTTTATAACATTCTTATTTCATTTGAAATTGCAGCTACAGCAGGAACCATTCAGACGGCGCATTGATTTAACTTTTTAATCCACTGTTTTGCTACGTCAAGTAAAATAAATGTTTGTTTTTAGCTCCCTTTTTTTGCATTGCTAAAACTCGTAACTACTTGCTTTAAGCTTGGGATTCTAAAGGGAGCTACATTATCTGAGATTTAAAGCTCGCTTTTTGTAGCTGCTTTCTCACAACTCCCCCAAGAAAAAAAAAATACAAAAGTACAACTTTAGCAAAAAGGGCTTTTATATCTCTATCAATTATAGAAACACCAGCTGCAGTAGATTACAAGTGTGTTTGGCTGATTGTGATGTTGTGTGGGGAAAGCTGTCACAAGGAGCTGGATGCTGCTCTCCCCGGCAGCTCCGGGATGTGGCTCAGCTCGGCTCCCCGGGCTCCCGGCGCTGCTGGGGCGGGCAGGAGCAGCAGCCTGCCCGGGCACTGCCAGGCTGCCCCAGCCAGCTCTGGATGGAGCACACGTCCTGGAGAAAGGATGGAATGCGGGCACAAGTGTGAACCGTGTGTCACTGCGTGCGTGTGCTGCTCTGGGAGCTGGGGCAGAGCCACACAGAGACAGAGCTGGGCCAGCAGCCTCTGGGGACAGCAGCTCCACTCTGTTCTTCTGTGTTTTTTACATCCAAGATATTTACTTTTGCTCTCTTGAAGAAGAAAGTGGGGGAAAAGGCTGCACAGAACAAAAATTGTTTGACCAGCCCATAAAGGTAAAGCAGCTGGAAGTCGTGGATAAAAGAATTACGATATCAAGACAGCAATGCAAGATGGGCAGTTTGGGATATTTGGTGCTGTTGAGCTCAGGAAAAAATGAATGTCTCAACGTGTGTGCAGGTCATTATCACTGCACTAAAACCTGGCTACAAGGGTAGCAGCCCAAGGGCTCTCAGTTGCTTGTGCCTTGGTTACTATGTCATTTATCTTACTGTGCTTTGGGTCACTCTGGGAGGACGTGGTTGGGCCCTGGTTTATTTTAACAAAGAGAATCAGACATAGGAAAGTTCCTTGTATACTTTACAGTGAAAATGCAATTTTCTGTTTTCATTTAATCCCAGGAATGTTGGCATTTTCCAGGCTGTCAAACAAATGAGTGCACTGGAGGACAGTTAGATGTGTCTGTCTAGTTCATCTATCTAATCTACCTCATTTCTAATGTGCCCATCACCACGGTGTCTAGGCAGAAAGTATCTGCCTTGCTTTTGCTTTTCATCTTTATTGGCTGTGGTAACCTAATTGAGTCCTAAGAGCTTTTGGATTCATCTGCAAAAATAATAACAAAAACATTATCAGAATAATGATTCATATTTGTACTCTTACTCAGAATTTCCCTTTCTCTTCTGAGTGTATTTGGTTAGTGGATTACTGTTGTTTTATCTAGAAGAGGTTATGCTTTAGAGGTGTATTAAATTGGAATTTTACTTGAGTCAGCAGTGAGTCAAAACTTCATTTGGCTACTAAAGTGAATTCACTCATGTCTTCTAACTTCCTTCTGCTTTTCTCTGCAGAAGTTGACTTCATTCACTCAGCCACACAGTTTAGCATCTGCATCTGTTCTCTGACCCCTTGTCATATAAACCATAGGTAAAGGTAATAAAAAGCAATAGAAATCGTGGCTTCAAAAATGTTATCTTCCTTTGGAAGCCCTGGTTTCTGTTACATGTAACTACTTCTCTCTGTGCCAATTAGCTAAAAAGGCATGGTAAGACTGAAGTGAGTGGTTTTCCAGGAGCAGAGGCCTTGCTGAGGAGAGATAAAGTGCTGCTGCTGATTTGCTGGGTGTGTGCACGTGGGTACCACCAGCTGCCTGTGCACGTGGGGAGAAGGTGCTGCAAGGGCCGCGGTGTGCCAGCCCTGCAGTCACCGTGTGTCACCCACGGTCACACTTCCTTTAGAAACATGGCTGCAGGGGCATCAGCATGACCTTCTGCTTTTAAACATGGGTCCCAAGGAGTGATCAGGCCACAGCAGTCGAGAAACTGGTGTTGGAGAGGCTGAATAACCAGCGTGGTGCTCACTGAGGGAAAGAGTTCACTGAAAACGCTGCAAACTCTCAGCTCTAATTGAATTTGATCTCAGCTGTACAGTTACATACAGCCCCTTTTCCACTCCTCTCCTACTTCTGTGGAAAGTGTCCTTATAAAGCTGCCCCTCAAAGATAATTTCATTGAGAGCCAGACGTTTCATACGTGACAGTGATTTCTAATCCCATCTGGACTGGCAGATCGCAGATTCCCAGCCTGTGGCCTCAGCCTGTAACACGAGTTCACACAAACACAGTAAAACCATTGCTCTGGCACTTCAGTTTGTCCTGGAGTGATTGAGTAAGAGATGGATTGCTCTTTGTAAGATTTAATTTCATCTTCCGGGTATTTGCAGTGGACGAAAGTATGGACATGATTACATTTCACAGGTTTTTTTTTTTTTTTTCTTTCTGTGATTTAGAACAAAAATTATTAGCAGAGCTGGCTCAGCAAGGAATTTCTGATGTAATCTATACCAGTTACAGGCAAGGGGTGTGGTAATAGGGAAAGAAAAAGGAGGACTAAGTGTTTATCCCAGTTGACT